>NC_083765.1:23049732-23124732 GCF_963514075.1 Conger conger
TGGAGCACAGGTGAGATTCACCCTCTCAGCTCATACCTGGAGCAGAGGTGTGATTTACAAAAGTATTTGAATCAAAACAATTATGTATTTGAACCAGGTCTGCAGTGTACCCCCTCTAAAATGGCACGTCCAGAAATGCCTGGAGAGTTACAGAGTGAATAATACATGTAAAGGAATCATGCTTATTGCTTTGGTAGCATTTGTGTGTTATAAAAGTATTTTCAATGCAGTAGCACAATACTATTGCCTCTATATTGTTGTAGCTCACCGTTGCCTGTTTAGTGCTCATGAGTCAGTTTGAAATGACCGCAGGCTTTTCCCTGACTGTTTATTTAGAGAATAAATCAGGAATTAAGTTCAGACCCGGGGAGCGTTGGTCTTTGAAGGTGGGTGGATGGGTCATTCATTAGGCTGATTGCGGTGAATGATTGAACGTGCGTTTATGTGCAGGGTTAGTTGATAAGTCACTAGCTGGCTCTCCTCTTTGAGGGAGGGAGCAGGATTGTCACCCCCCCCCCTCCCTGAGAAGGGATGCACAGTCACTCCACACCATGAAGGAGAGAGGGGGGGTCCTCTTTTTCCTGGGGCAATTGAGTGTTAGGTAAACAGTTAAGTGTTATCTTGATGTATGTGTGCCAAGATGCTATTTTTTAAATCCTTTATGTAAGCAGAGGAGATCCATTATGAAAGCAGTTCTCTTTGGCAAGGATGCCCTGGGTGAAATGCCAGAGAGGACAGTTACAAGTGGGGAGAGAGAGAGAGAACAGGGGTAAAGACCCTGGAGCAGTCTTTGGGTGAAGGGCCTTGTTCAAGAGCCCAACAGCAGGCTTCTTTTTTTGTGTAGGGACCCATGTTCATCTCTCCAGATGCAGGTCAGCCCTTTATGCCGACCGGGGGCTCCAACCAGCAACTTTACAGTTGCCTGCACAACACCCTGCCACTAGACTGCCCTGCTGCCCAAATACACAGCAAATACTCTCTGCTTGCACATTAAAGCTCCGGTCTCTGATACTGACTCTCTGAGTTGGTGACTTCATCAAGCACACCAAGTCACTCTTCAAGCGTTTTGATACAATCACAAAATACGGTGAAATATTGTCTCGCTGCAGTCATACGGGGTTAATGTTAAGAAATGTCACTGGTTTGAAGAGATGATGCTGCCTAATCTGGTTTTCAACAGCCTGTAAGGTGTCATTCTGGTGTCCCCACATAATATGAATCCTTACAAGCCAAAATGGTGTTTCTCTGAAACCGGACTGGCGTGAAAAAGAAGCTTGTTTACGGAAAAGAATTCTGGAGGTCTGTTATAAACCATTTCTTTCTGAGACTTGGGACAAACAAAGAGGAAGTGAGATTGGCCTACGGTCCAGAATCAATGATTGACTCAGAGGTGCTAATAAAGCCAGCGTTTGGCTGGAGGTGGGTGACCTTTCCGTCCCTGAATGGGCTGAATAGAGTGGGTCTGCTGAGCACTCACTCACCGCTGCCTGGCCTGGACAGCTCGATCTGTCCCCTGAGCTCAACACAGCAGGGGCCAGGCAGTGCTGGCGTAGGCTACAGCAGGGGAAGTTAGCTCGTGTCTGGAGGGGCTGCTGGGCTACAGCTATGGAAGTTATTTCCTGGCCTGGGTAGTTTAGGGACGGCATAGGCTATGGCTGTGGCAGTTTGGTCACATCAGGGGCAGTTGGTATTGTAACATTTATTCATCGCAACTGATGGGATTGTAATGCTGATTTGCTGCAATGTAAAGTTATAGTGTAGGCTAAGAACTACATAGACCAGAATGCCATGTTTGTGAAGAACCTAGATGTACAGCTACAGTTGGAGCCTGTGTCTGACGCAGTGGGAAAGTGGGTGGGTTCACATCATACTGATGTCTGATTGGTGGATCACTCTTCCCTCTCTCCTCACCCACAGGTTCCTTTTCCCGAAGCTCCTGGAGCAGTGCAGCCAGGGTAAGATAACCGCCAATCACGTCGCCCAATATGACTCAGCCAAACATGTAACCCCATAACACATCTAACAGCGATGGCTGAGCCAATCGTATCACCCCATACTGTACCTAGCAGCAACGGCTGAGTCAATCACATCACCCCATACGTCTTCATAAGACCTCATTAAAAATAAAAAATAAATCAGCAAAGGTTCTGCTTTAAAATCTCTTCAGAATACTGCAACTTGGTTTGATCTTCTTTTTTTTCTGACGGTGTCTTCTGTTTATTCATTTTGGCTTTTATTTTAAAGCAGGACCTTTTTTCTGGATCTTCCTTGTCCAATGGCTAGAACAGAAAATGTTTTTTATTCATTTACTTCCTCAACCTTTGGCAGCGTTACAGCAAAGTTTATTTAGTTAAACAGTGATTGAAAATGAGGCTAACGCATAATCCTGTGTATGCCTTTTATTCCAGCACAAATGAGCCATCGTTGCCATGGCTGCAGGCTGCTGTACACTGTAAAACACTCATGATGTCGATCGGACGGGGATATGTTCTGTGCCACAGGAGATTATTAATACCTGACAATTACATCAATATGACTTTTGCGGAATATGTTGGAGTCGCACTTCCTCTTTAACCTTAATTGCTTTGTTCTTCAGGAATATTATGTTCCAGAAGCTGCAGTTTTATTTATGATTTAGATGATTTGAGTTTGTGAGATGAATATGTGCACATATTTTGGCAAGACTGAATATTTTTTCAGAAATGGTACACAATACTTCTAGGGTAATACTTGAGTGGTTGTCTGGTTTGGGTGCTGTTTCTTACGGTTGAGTACAGTGGTTTATGTTATTCTATGGTTGTTTGGTCGGGTTGTGGTTGAGTGGTTTGGTTGATGTTTCTCATGATTGTGTGGTTGGGTTGTGGTTCACTGGTTGATGTTTCTCATGGTTGTGTGGTCGGGTTGTGGTTGAGTGGTTTGGTTGATGTTTCTCATGATTGTGTGGTCGGGTTGTGGTTCACTGGTTTGGTTGATGTTTCTCATGGTTGTGTGGTCGGGTTGCGGTTCAGTGGTTCGGTTGATATTTCTCATGGTTGTGTCGTTGGGTTACGGTTGAGAGTTCATGCGCTTGCGTGGGTAGGTTGTGGTTGATTGGTGTGGTTAACGCCTCTCGCGGTTGATTGGTCTGTCGCAGGCTTGGTCAGCTGTGTGGCGTTCACCGGCCTGACGGGCGATCAGAGACACCCCCTCCTGCAGCAGCTCCAGCAGCTGATCCGAGCAGCCAATCCCAGCGCTGCGTTCATCCTCGCTGAGAAGGGCGCGGTCACCAGGTGAGTGGGACACATCTTGGCCAAGCACGTCAGCCCCTGGCCCTGCCCCTTAAAGGGCTCAGCCTGTTCCTTTCAGTTAACACCCCGGCCCTCTTCTGATCAGATCCTGGTGAGGCTCGTAATGTTGCCCCAATGTTTCTGAAAGAGTCAAACATAGGAAAGCAACATTCTGTAAGCCCTGGGAATCTTTACTCTCTGTGTGAAATCATTTATTATTTCTCAAAAGCTGTTAAAACCGCAACGTAGGACACAGCATTTGCAGATACAGCTCAGTGTATTTTACAGTTAAAGGCTCACTGCTGTAGGAAGCACTTTGTACAATGTGATTTTAATTTGATTGAGCGTTTGCAGATACAGTGCAGTGTATTGTACAGTTTTGTAAAGGCTGTTGTACAGGTAGACTCAGGTTACTCATTCACGCTGGTTAAATTAACTGTCACCTGTGAACTGCTACAGTAAAACCCTGTCACACACACACTCTCACACAGACACACACACACACACAAATGCATAGTCATACACACTCAGGTTAATCCAACTTAAAGGACATGCAGGTACATTCATAGCTGAATGGAGCCGTGTGCAGTATGTGTGTGAGAGTAAATCCCTTACATAAACCTATCCCTGTGTCTGTTGCAGGAATGAGGACGTGGAGCTGATCTTGTCTGAGAGCAGCTTTTCTGAGCCCCAGATGCTGAGAGCTCGGTACCTGCTCTACCCTGGATGGTGAGTCTGCATCAGGCTACAGCACCACACCTCTTCTCTGCATCATTCTGCTGCTTGTCTCAGATCAGTGGAATTAAACGTGTGTGTGTGTGTGTGTGTGTGTGTGTGTGTGTGTGCGTTTGTGCGTGTGTGTGCAGGTCCGAGGGGAAGTTCAGCACCAGGGCCCCGCTGGCTCCGCCTCTCTCTCAGGAGCGTGTGCAGTTCGGCCGGCCCCTGGAGAGGCCGCTGTTCCTGGCACGATGCAAAGGTGAGGGGGCGGGGCCTAGTGGGATGGGCGGGGCCACACCTGTCCCACACACCTGTCCGGGCTAATTGGGCTTTACTGAAGCCTCGTGCCAAGAGTTACACCATCTGGAGTCTCCCCATCCACCCGCCCATTATGCAAATACGATGGAGACTTGAGCCCCTGTTTGAACACCAGCCAGAGACACAGAATTCCCCACTCACAGTTAACTCACCAATAACCAGATATGCCAATATCAGGAACCATGCAGGAACCCTGCATTGTGCGTTATGGGTAATGTCGTTAGCCTTTTTCCCCTCCGATCCCACCCCAGTCCTACATTTTTTACTAATTCAGGTTATGGCATTTGTTCCAGTTTTAGATTGCTGATGTAATATGTTGTATGTATGTTTTGAGGATGTGTGTTTTAGTTCTTAGCGTAGTTAGCTTGTCTTAGTGCTTTAGTGATGCTACGTATAGTAAACATGCTATATATAGTTTTGGGAATGTTGTTAGCCAAGGTCTGATACTGTTACTCTCTGAATCTGATTGAATGTGCTTCTGTTCTCCTACAATGCAGTTCAGAGAACAGTTATTTCTGTTTTCAGGAAGTTGGGATGCTCTGACACTTTTAGAGTGGGCTCATTAGGAGAGGTTCAGTCCCCCTGCCATAGCAGCTTCTGAGCTGTGATCACTTTCTCTGTGAATGAAAAACAGTGAAAAGTAGAAAAAGGCTTTTGTTCCTGTGTGTGAGAGCAGCTTGGGTGACTAATGAAGATCACAGCGTATTAAATATTTAAAATGCAAATAAGTCTGAAATTCCGTCATCCCCTCCGCAGCGTTAAAATCCGCTCTGAGGCCGAGCCCTTTCACCGGGAACGTCTACAACATCTGGGGCCGAGTCCTTTTCTCTGGTAAAAAACACCTTTTCCTAACCCGTCTTTCCCTTTGGTAAGAACCTTACGCTACGTTACTTTGTGAAAAATGCATTGCCGTGGCAACCTGTGCTTTCCTTAGTTATAAACTGAAGTAAAAGAAAATAAATGAAAACATTTTGTAATCAAAGTGTCGTCATTGTGTAACCTTTTACCTCTCATTGTTCAACAGTGGTAAAGCTATGTGACCTTTCCCCCCGTAAATGTTTGACTTTGTATTTCAAAACACAAACAGTATTGGGATATTTTAGAGCAAGGAATGTCCTCCAGGCTCGTTAACTGGGTACTACGGTAGGAAACTGGTTTGTCCTTCACATATTTCCACCTGTAGATCTCAGCTCATAGTCCACCGGTGTCTTTGCTCCACTTGGTTATAGTGTATTTTGTTTAGTGTCCTTCCATGTGTCTGTGAGTTTGGTATTACGGCTGCATGGTCATGAAGTGCATCAGTTTTGGTTTTTTCTGTGAAAGGGTGACTTTGATTTTGAGAGACTGCAGAAATTTGATTTGGTGAGAGAGGGAGTGAGTTTGGTATTGCGAGAGTGCATCAGTTTTGGTTTTTTGTGTAAATTTTGGTTTTGAGAGTGTGTCCATTGATCTGTTTGTTGAAAGAAAGTAAGTTTGGTGTTGAGAGTGTAGATTGGTTGGTCTGGTGAAAGCAAGTGAGTTTGATGTTGAGAGTGTAGATTGGTTCATTTGGTTGAGTGTGTTTGGTATTGAGAGTGTAGATTGGTTGGTTTGGTGAAAGGGTGTGAGTTTGGTATTGAGAGTGTAGATTGGTTGGTTTGGTGAAAGGGTGTGAGTTTGGTATTGAGAGAGTAGACTGGTTGGTTTGGTGAAAGGGTGTGAGTTTGGTATTGAAAGCGTAGACTGGTTGGTTTGGTGAAAGGGTGTGAGTTTGGTATTGAGAGCGTAGACTGGTTGGTTTGGTGAAATGGCGTGAGTTTGGTATCGTGTTTGCATGGAGAGAAAGCGTGACTCTGGCAGTCGATCAGAATGGGAGAAATGAATGCTGATGATGCGGTTTCTCATTACCCTCAGCACCATTTAGACTGAGTTCCTTAATTTAACACCACCATACAGCACTACCTGTGGTGCCCTTGGTTATTCTTAGTTGTTTTGTTGACATTATTGTGGTTCTTCTTATTATTATTATTATTATTATTATTACTATTATTTTTGCCTGTGCATCTAGTTGTGGGAAATGCTGTTTCGATTACACTGGGGTGCGTTTTTGAGCTGTGACCCCAAAACTTTATTTTAGTTTTCTCTGGACTGGGCGATCTCATCAACCTGGTTCCGTTGTGGTCCCCTCGTGGTCCTGCACGGAAATGCACCCCGTCCCCAAAAAAGCACGTTGTTCTCTTCCTTTCGAGACCCTCCCATCAGCCCTCAGCGTATGAGGGGGGGGCGTGGCCAACACTGTCAGCTGACTTTCGTTCCCCACCCTCTATACCCCCCTCCCCCCTCCCCTCCAGACTCGGAGCAGTTGATGGAGGTGAGCTACAATGTCATCAGCGGGACTTTGGGTGTGGTCCCCATCCAGGAGGGCCCCAGCCCCCCTCCCCAGGCAGTGGAGCCCCGCCCCCGCGGCCCAGAATGCTTCCTGCTCTTTGACGGAGTCGGCCTCACCCAGGATGGTGTCAAGATCTGGCTGAGACAGTGCGCCAAGCAGGTATGGCATGACCCTCATGTACCCTGTCGACCGGTTATTATATAGGAACAGCACTACCCAGATATACCCTCTAGACCAGGGATTATCAAATCACAGCCCTCAAGGTCCAAGGACTGCTGGTTTTCCACCTTCCCTTTACCTGGGAGTCTGGTGTGAAGACATTATTAGTATTATTATTATATTGCATTATTATTCAGCTAATTACCTGGCAGAAAAGAAAACCAGGGCCTGATTTGGATTTGAGGTCCAGATTTGATGATGGCTGCTCTAGACTCCCCATCGTTAAGGGACAGCACTACCCACACATACCCTGTAGACTGGCCATCATCCAGGTCCTAGGCTGGTATCAGGAGTGCCTTTGCACTGTCGTAGTGGTGAAAGGTGATGGCTCACCTTGCTCTGTGTTTCCGTGGTGACAGAAGACCGTGAAAAGAGCGAGGAGAACCCATGAGATGCTGACCCTGCAGGAGATCAAGAACATTCACGTGAGTTCTGCCCAACGCACCATGCATGGAGATCCTCTGCTTCACACCATGGCCCTGAAATGCGCATCTGTTTAAACATGATGAAACTGATCATTGTCATCTTCACTCTCTTTCCACAGGTGAAGCGACACTTGGACCCCCTTCCAGCAGGTTACTTCTACAACGGACACCAGTTTGTCAACTTCTTTGGAGAGAAAATGAACTTCCATCCATGTATCCTTTTACACTGTGGGAACTTTTTGAGTCCTTTGGCGAACAAAAAGCTAGCGCTCCATGGAATTTGACCTCCATTGAAACAAAGTAAAACAAATAAAATAATAAGATAAAAAAAAATATATATATATTATCAAATGTTACATTTCCTGTGAGATGTGTGCTGTCTTGCTCATGTACACTGGCATCTGTATCTTCTCAATCTCAGTTTTGCTGTCCCTACTTGTTGCCTTTAGGAGGCTATAGTTGGAGCACCTATAGACCTTCGGTCTTCTTTTGTGGCAAATGGAAAAGGTGTGGCTGGGCCTACCGCTTGCTGTGTTATCTGCCTTATATTGAGACTTCAGTGATGGAGCAGTTTATAGATGAGTACGTGGAAGAAGCCAACAAGGAGATTGAGCGCTTCAACCGCGAGCTGGAGCAACAGGGACAGCCCGACCTGTTCGACCCCTAGAGGCTCCACCCACTCCGCAAGGTCATCCCATCGTTTGTCTGTGAGGGATTCCAGGGAGGGGGGTGGGGCAGGGTGGGAAAGGGTGTGGGTGGGTTGTGAGGGTCTATACCACAACGTCATGCCATCCACAAAACCTGGGGTCTCCATTTTCCATTAAGGGAAAAGAAACGGGCCAGTCACACGAGTCTCTGACTTGAATGCCATTAGAGAGTCAGGACCATAGGCCTGAGCTGGGTCCTCATGAACCATGTCCTCATAAAGCCATGTTTATGTGAAAAGTGTAAGTCTGATCTGAACCTGACCACTATCAGAGAGCCAGGACCATAGGCCTTCGCCAGGTTCTCATAAGTCATGTTTATGTGAAAAGTGTAAATAAACATTCCTCTTGATATGCAGAGTGTGGCTCTGACCACAGCTCATGAGGAACACAACGTGTACACACGTCGGGTCATTGAGGTCGCTTTTGCCAAGTTGCAGGGCTGACCGATATGCTGCAGCTTGTTGATGCCAAGCCCTTCTGTGGGCAGGTACATGCTGTTCTTTGCCAAATGACAAGCAGTCATTGGCCCAACCCATTTCTGTGTAAATAAGCACTTTACAGTGGCCTCAAAACTACCGACGTGTATCGCAAAGGCTCTCTGTGTAGCAGTGGCATCTATAGTGTTACAGACAACATGGAGGACAGGAAGTGGCCAGGTCAGGTCTCGACTTCTCTCCTCAGAGGACCCAGGGAAGCCCAATGTCATCTTAGCATGACGTGCAAAGGCACAAGTTACATGTCAAACACGAGTCGACATGCCAGGTTTGTTATTTGGTTGTTCAGCCATGAGCTCTAAACCATTATGCTGGGAGGACTTCCCACATGGCCATGTACACGATGTACAGCCCCAGTTCACAGTCACGACAGCTCATGTCATGTCCCGACCACACAGGATCGGTGTGGGTTCCACTGGGAGGGGCTGGGGTTGGGGAGGGACAAGATTTGGGAGGGGCGCCGGGTTAGGTTGAGTTGGGCTGGGGTTGGGGAGGGACAGAATCTGGGAGGGGCGCCGGGTTAGGTTGAGTTGGGCTGGGCCAGGTTAGGCCCAGGTATAGTCGGTCCACTTAAGGCAAGGATGTTAGATCTTGCCGAACGGTGTTGTCCATGGCAGTGGTAGAAGTGGTGAAGTTAAACGCGTAAGGCTGGTGTGTCACTCACTTATTCTATGCATGAGTAGTGCTTGTGTCCTCATAGAAGAGCCTGTATGGCTGATATAGCTAGTCATGATGACAGAAGGGGGTCATCTGTGTCCAGACAGCTGAACGCAAAAGCAAAAAAATTCAAAATGCAATGCAATATCCTAAACGGTGTCCTTTTATGGCCAAAACTTCTGCAGATTCCCTGGTTCACTGGGAGTGCTGGTATATTTTATGGAATGGCGGTTAGCAGCGATATGACTTCTCTGTGCAGTAGGCCGCAGAGCAGGCTGTAAGGTCAGATTTCACACGGATCCAAACCTCCTCCAGGCCAAGAGCACCTTCCCGCAAACGTGTCCAGCCTCACGTTTTTCATGTGATCCCCCCCCCCTACCGTCGCTTCGTGGTACCTTGTGTGGTCAAAGGTGGAACTCCTCTAAACTTGAAGAGACCCAGAGTCTTGCAGCCGTTGGTGGTACCTAGGTCAGGTCCTTCACATTAATAGCTCAGGTTACAATGCCCACTCCCCCCTTTTTCCCTGGGCAGTTTGAGAGTGCCAAGTTCCCCTTTGCTTAGTGAGGTCATCTGGATCCATGATGCCAAAGACACGACGAGCACGACTGGAAAGGGAAGCGATGAGTCCCCAAGATGTCAGACAAAATGTCAACTGCAAAGCACACAAGAGTGGGGAGTATGATCTATTTGCTCTGCTCTCTGTGACCTCTGACCTTATGGCAGCCAAGCTCTTTCAGGAATAAGGCTTGAGACTCCGGCCATAGGTATTTTGGCCTTTAACCTGCTGTTCTTCTCGCTGGTCAGAGGGAACTCATCCTACTGAAGCCTCCAGTAGCTTAGGAGCCACGTGCTAAACTAGCGTAGCATATTACCGCGATAATTCTGTCTTTATCGTCAAAATTAACTGGACTAATTGCAGCAGAAGTGGTTGACAAGAGGTTGACCCTGACTGGTTGGCTAATACGTTTCTTCTTGCGGGGGATGAGACCTTTCACTAACAAGAAATACAAAGGGACCTGTCTCATAAGACAAATGACTTAGGCTGTGGTTCGTACTGAACAAGGGGTAATGGAATCAGTTTAAGGACACTAACTCACCACTAACTCAAGGAATCGATCTGTTCAAAGGACCTTTTCCAGATTGTTCAGTTGTTTCTAGCTTTAGACCAGTGAAATCGAAGCAGAAGTCCATGGCCGAAAAGGCGTTCACCATTCGTTTTGAAAATCCCAGTTGCACGGCAACCAAAGATGGTTCAGCTGTAGCGGTGACACTGCTGGCCCCCCTGTCTGTATTACCTTACAGAAGATGTGTTGTGTGAGTATCTGACCAAGCCATATGCTTTAAAGGGGCGGGCGCGAAACTGGGGAACGGGGCGGAACAGGAGGTCCCATGCGCCTTTTGGGGCCTCTGCCCCTGTCCCCCCGCCGTGAGGCCCCAGGGAGACGCCAGAGAGGGGTAAGGGCCGATGTTGCTCCCCTCATTCAGGCGGCGAGCTCTCTGGGGCAACATCCCTAATGCTAATCCTTAGCCTAATAGCAAGCCGAGTGTAACCGTACACACTTCTCTCTGTGCCCACCCTCGGAAAAACTTTAAGGACTGAAAATAAAAGAAAGAAATAAAAACCCAAGGCTAAGTCGGTATTATGTGTGCCGAGGAGTCTGCCGCGGGATTTCAATTTTGGGAGGGGGGTGACCTGTGAGTTCTCTGCAGCTGAGCGACAAACGCGAGTTTAGAGTCCCGGATGTTTCTCTGGAACATTCTTGAGCCGCATCCGCACCGCAAACCGGGCCATGCTGAACAGTTTTCTGTGGTCTTCTGCTGAATCGCAAAGGGACAATGTGAAAAGTCCATCAAGCCGTCCTCCATTCCTAGCAGTGAGATCACACCGGTTGAATCAGCGGTTCTGTGTTTTCTATTGGTGAAACTTAATTGGGACAGCTGTGGGTTTTAGACTCAAGGTCAATCTAAGATTGGTGCTGAATTAGCCTGCCATTGGGTGGGACAACGTTGACCCCCTGCCCAATGTACTAGAGTCCTTAAAGGGTCCGAAGGGTTTGCAACACAGAATATTTATCTGTAAAGAAGAGTACTTAATAGCACATACTATTTGCATGTGTTACGATGTCCTCACAAGGTCTGTTTAAAAGTCCTTACGAAATGGCCTTTCACCAAACTGGTACTGCAAAGCAGAGGAACTAAAGAAATCAAACTATTTTACATATCTAAATGAGAATTGAATTTACCTCTACATTGTAGAATATTTTTGTAATGCTGTGAATTGAGAAAAAAAACACTTAAACACAAGTGGCTACAGGAAATCCTGTCTTAATCCAATAAAAAATATGAAAATGAAAAAATAAACTCAACTTTATATAAAATGAGCTAAAAAGGTGAGGTTATTTTTTTGTTATTGTTGCTACGGCAGTGCCTTTAAAATGGCAGAGGGAGGAATCCTGAGTTCAGGGAGCCCTGTGGAGGAGGGGGGGCCAGAGTTACAGGGCCCCCCCACCTGAAAATCAGTGTTTGGTGAAAGGAGTCTAGGGCGAGTATCGTAACCACGCCCAGGGGGGTGCAGTAGAGTGAAGGGGCAACTCCAGGGCCCGACCCGTTATACTGGCGGCCATTTTGAGGAACGTAAAGCAATCATGCCCAAAGAAGAGAAAAGCGGAATCAAAATGGAGGACATGGCACAGCAAGCCACTGTTCCTGAAGAAGGTTGGTGCTGAGTTGCACCGTGAATTGATTTTGTTCACTAAAAATAAAATAAAAAAGTGGAGGGATGGGGTGGGTTGTTTGGTGGAAAGATTTTTGCGTATATGTTCATTTCATTTTTCTGAATGCTGCAATTGAGCGGGACGGCCTGCCGTTGGGGCTGGGTGGCCCCCCTCTCCAGATTGCGTCGGAGGGGGGCCCCAGTGTGGCCCTGGATGGGTTCCCCCAAACTGCACCTGCGTGACCCCCCTGGGCTTAATCAAATATAACCAAGCGCTGTGTATTTTATGTGTGTGTGGGTTTTGTCACTGAAGTTATAGGACAAAAACTAAAGTTTGGTGTCAAAGGGAATTTTTTTGTCTTTTTTCTACAAAAATAGTAAACAACCATGATATATGAATAGAGATACTCAAAAACTTTTGGATAAGCTCCGGTGAGATTTTAAGATGTGGAGAACTTTGTTATTTCTGGCTTTCCTGTTGTTTTTATGGGGTGAAGCAAACGCTCAGAAGGGCCAAATGTTTGGAATGTATGCACTTTTTGACGATTACTGAAATCTGAATTCTTTATATTTCTAACGTTTTGTAACAGAAAAGAGGTTTTGAATGAACCTGCGAGGGTGGCTTGTTCCCCGGGAAAACGCCTTGCTTCGTCTCGTTTCTTTCTCCCCGTAGTGCGCCCTTTAAATCTCTGCCTCATCGCGAAACAGCTGCTATCAGTTCGAGAGCCTTTACCTGCTAACTCTGAATAAAGCATTTCCTCTCCGCTCAAAACCTCACGACCTGACCGCCGGAGCAGATCGGAGGTTCCCTGCCCTGCGTTTGTCACGAGCAGTGATCTTTTTATACTCAGGTTTAACTCCACTTTTTCTGCATGACGTCACCTGCTCCTTTAGCTGAGGCTATTGTCTAATGACAGCTATCCAACTGCAAACTACCACAGAGTAGTTCAAATGGACAGGTCGGTGACATAAGCTGGGTGGAGAAACGGGATATTGCGTATCCGTCTGGTCCTCAGATGATTGGCAGTTGTTGATTTGTGCTCCGCCCCTTCCTCGCACTCTCTAGAGAGGTGAATAGTTTTGGCTTGCTGGTGTTGAGAACACATCGGTCAGGTGAAGAGGTACTAAACAGACTGTGAAACTTGTGAAAGCAAAGCCTTGACACTTTAAATGTTCTGCATTCGTTAAATTCCTCCGCGCCCCTCTTACTTGAGTTTACACTGCTTTTCTCGCCCATCGTGGAAATGTGTTTTCTGGGGAACAAGCCCACCTGGACAGCGAACAATCTCCTGATTTGCACAAACCCCTCCGTCCTGTATACCAGCAAACGTCCCCCAAGATGGGGCCTCTCTTCTGATTAAACAGGAAGTATTAAGATTTAAATTCTGGAAGCTTCTCTCAATGATAGGTCTACAAGGAAATAAATACATTCAGTTAATAGATATGTTTTCGAATTAACTTACCTCAAACACTAAATTCAGAATATTTTGAACTCTAAAATTTCAGACTGAAAGGAGACTTCAGGAAGATGTACTTGAAAAGTGCCAAAATGTTCATTTGTTGTTGTTTTTATTGCCGTTCTTTTATTTTTGGTTTGTTTTGTTTTGGGTGGTGTTGCTGACATTTGACTTAATTGAAAACAATTGAATCCTGTTTGCACAAAACTACTGTAACTTTCTGTGACTGACGCTTTTATAATCTTTTATTTATTACAGTAAGTAACCCATTAAATATATTGATATGGTTAATGATTCTTCTGTTTATTTTTGTATTTATCTGGTTCTCGCAACCTTTCCTTGTCTGTTTTCACTGATGTATTGCAACTAAAATAAATAAAAGAAAAAAATCAGCCCTGTCTTGTTTTTGGTTTCAGCATTCTGTTTAATGACTCTATACACATAAAAACTCTCAAACATACACACACACATGCACACACACATACACGCACATGCAAACCAGGTGTTATAACAACAATATGAAATGGTTGCCGCAGAGAATTTTGAAAGAAAGGGAATGGCTTGGGGAAATCATAACTACTAGCCCCAATATTAATGTATGCATCTTTGAACAAGATTATTTTCCTGTTAATATTACACATTGTTGTGAGTTAATCTCAAACTCACACCCAGAGGGAACTATTGTAATAATATTTCTTTGTTTATTTATTTAACAGGGACCATGCCCATCACAACTGATTTGCCAGAGTTGGCTCCATAGCTCATTTGTATCTGAACCCTGGGCAGAGAAAACATAGGCTTTACATGCGATAGAACTAAGTCAAGTGAACAAACTGGATCAAATTGCATCCAGTCTGAGAAGAACTTAATCCTACACTCCCCATATGAAAACAAAGGCCTCTGCAACTCAAACAGTTAAAACACAGAGCCAGTGGTGAAAAAAGACTGGGCGGTCATCGCAGAAGGACCTGGCTACACCAAGAAAAATATTTGAAACACTTAACTGCAAGAATAGTTGTTTTTTTTTCCTAGAAAGTCTACATGGAATGGATTATGGAATTATGTAGCACAGTATATGCTCAAATATTTTTATATCATATTGGAAGCTATGTGTTTGTGCTCCGATTCTTTCTGTGTGCCGTATGGATTGGGAATCTGGACATAAAACATGGACATATGCAGTATTGGTGAATTAAGCAGAGCTGAATGACATTGTGTGTCTGTGGGGACTCAAGGTCTCACTGAAAGGGAGAGTTTAATACAGTGTTTCTGTTCGAGCTGAAGAGTAAATTTTCCGGTCGTGTGAAATGTTGGATGTATTTTTTAAAGGACAGTTTGTTCCCACTCATCCGGCCGAGCTTGCATGAAGGTCAAAGGGCAGTGGGTTGGGAAAACGCTCTCCCTTTTAGTGCAGCTGAAACAGGTGTCACTCTGACACCGCGTGTTATTGTGTAATCCTAGAGCACACCATCTCGCGTTTGTACATATTTATGCTAATCCCACCAAATCATTCACCACTGTTAACAGCAGTGGTATCCTAATCCTGTTCCTGGAGATCTACCGTCCTGTAGGTTTTCACTCCAACCTTAACAAAGCACACCTCATTCAACAGCTAGAGCAGGGCTGCCCAACCCTGTTCCTGGAGAACTATCATCTTCCAACCCCACAGCCCTGCTCTTGCTGTTGAATGAGGTGTGCTTGGTTTGGGTTGCAGCAAAAACCTACAGGATGGTAGATCTGTAAAGTGTAAAGTTTTGCATTTGCCTGAACTATTCCACTTATTGCAAATATGGATTTTATGACGGATCCGATTGCGTTCTGCTCGTCCCGCCACCTCGGCAGAACCGGCCCAGTGCGCAGCTGGTGAAAGCCGTGGCAGTCCTGCTAGGTGTCCCAGTCAAGCCGGCATGCATCCTGGGATTTGGGTGGAACTATGGTGTTCGACAGCCCTGAAAAAACATCCACACCGCTCAGCTCCCAAAGCCCCCAGCTTTCCTGCCCCTTCTCACAACCGTTCATAAATGAACAAACAGGAGAGGGTAAACAAGTGTGGCTGCTACAGTGCATGGAATTCATTCTCATTAAACCCTGGCCCTCCCATCCTGTCTGTGTAACTCCTTCCCCGTGTTGATCGCCGGCCTGGGGGGGGGGGGGGGGGGGGCAGGGGCTCCAGTGACCCCTGACACTGGCTTATCTGCGCCTCTCACAATCCTTGTGCCTAGCCTTCGCTGGACAGGGTAGGAATTCCACACTCTCCAGTGGAATAAACATAAGTTGCAAACAGTTTTCTATTATTGAAAAGCCCTTAACCCTTTTAATAGTGTAAGAAATATGTGATTAGAACTTCTCATTCTTAACTGAACATCTAATTCAATTCTATTCAGTTTTATTTGTATCACACTTTTTAAATTTACATTTACAACACAAATAGTCACAAGGCAGCTTTACAAAGAGCCCAGGCCTCAGACCCCCTCAGAGCCAAGCCTAGGGCGAACGTGGCAAGGAAAATCTCCCTGACTAATAGGAAGAAACCTTGAGCAGAACCAAGCTCAGAGGGGGAGACCATCTGCTTCTGGCCGGCACTGGGAAAACTGTGAGTTATCAGCGATGCTGATGTAATAATCATTACGGGTAACTGAAAGCACTGACTTAGAACTTTGAGAAGAACATTCCAAAAGAACCTTTTCTTCAAAGTGTTAAAAACCTCTCTACTGTGACTGTGTCACTCAGGAGCCAAGGGAAACCATACTTTCATAAATAAACATTTCCATTTTTAGTTGCAAGTGTAAGCCAAGACTCAATATAAACTGCCAACAACTACAGGAAAAACATGATTGTCATTGGTAGAGCTGGCTATGTGGTGAAAAGAGGATGTTTATTCTCTTTAATCTTCAAGTTTAAGTTTGTCCTGTAAACAAAGCTATTTATTTATGCATGAACATATTATTTAATTTTCTCAAAAATCTTTGGACAAGAAGAATAATTCTGTAAGTAGAAAGGAATATGATGTAATTTCAGTATTTATTTATATACATTAACTGGAGCTGTAATGATCAACAATCTTTGTCAGTTTTTTCTTACCAATCTCTCCTTGTAAGAGATTTCACCTGTAATATGCAATGTATTTTCGGTTACTTTGGTTGTATAACTTTTCTGTTCTCAACTTGTTGAAAAAGTGGCTATTGTAACTTTGTCTCTTGATAGATTGAGAAGTTCTGGGTTGCTAATTGTCCTCAATATAAGCTTTATTTTATTTATTTATATAAGGTTTTTTTATTTTTTTATTTTTTAGTTCAAACTCAAGGAGAAATAAGCAATGTATTCATGCGGACTAATCGAAGTTCCGCGCTGAGATTTAACAAAGAGGCAGTTTCTGAAAACTGTGCTTAACTTGGCCTTCAGTGTATGTGCTATAATAGAGGTAATGTTACCTTGAGGCAATGTGCTTTCGTTCAATGTTGTTTCATTCACTTTTAAAATGGGAAGAGGAGGAAGAGAATCATTTTTATTCGCTGCTTCACATTTTGCCTCAAAATAAGCGTCCGCAGACTGTGAAATATAGGGTTTTTTTTTTCTCTGACTAATTAGCTGTGGCCAATTGTGACTTTGTCCAAGACAAAGTTTTACTGTATGCTGGTCTGTAAAGAGAAATACAAGAAATAAAACTATTTTACAGATCTAAATGAGAATTGAATTACCTTGAAATTGAAATTGAATTGAAATACAAGATGCAAATTTCCATGAATCATTCTATCTGGTTCTTTGTCCCCTCCCCTCATGAGAACCACCGACAAAAGAAATGGACACAACTAACTTGCAGGCACATCTGTTTTGTGGTAATGGAAGTGTGCATTGGCCTGCCGTATTGACCTCGTGTTTTACTGTGATACTGTGATCTACTTGATCCTTTACTGCGTCACAAATCTGTGATTAGAATGTTCTTCACTGAAGATTCTAATGCTTATGTGACAATCACTACTGGTGGCTGAAAGCAGTGAAGTTCTAGAATACAGAGTTAGAATTTTGAAGA
The DNA here is from genome assembly GCF_963514075.1 of Conger conger. Lineage (NCBI taxonomy): Eukaryota > Metazoa > Chordata > Actinopteri > Anguilliformes > Congridae > Conger > Conger conger. The sequence goes on from NC_083765.1 coordinate 23,067,104, forward strand.
AAATAAAAATAAAAAACCTACTCTTTATGGATTGTTCTTAATCACGTGAGAAGTTCCTTGATGATGACGTGTTGGAGGACAAGCAAACTCAGTAATCCTGATTTGTAAAACTGGGCCCAGCTAATTCAGTAATCCTGCTTTGTGAAGCAGACCCCAGCTAACTCAGTAATCCTGCTTTGTGAAACTGGGCCCAGCAAACTCAGTCATCCTGCTTTGTGAAACTGGGCCCTAACTCCGTAATCCTGCTTTGTGAAATTGGGCCCAGCTAACTCAGTAATCCTGTTTTGTGAAACAGCCCAGCTAACTCAGTAATCCTGCTTTGTGAAACTGGGCCCAACTAACTCAGTAATCCTGCTTTGTGAAACAGCCCAGCTAACTCAGTAATCCTGCTTTGTGAAACAGCCCAGCTAACTCAGTAATCCTGCTTTGTGAAATTGGGCCCAGCTAACTCAGTAATCCTGCTTTGTGGAACAGGGCCCAACTAACTCAGTAATCCTGCTTTGTGAAACAGCCCAGCTAACTCAGTAATCCTGCTTTGTGAAACAGCCCAGCTAACTCAGTAATCCTGCTTTGTGAAACAGCCCAGCTAACTCAGTAATCCTGCTTTGTGAAACAGCCCAGCTAACTCAGTAATCCTGCATGGTGAAATACCGCCCTGGTGTTGTAATGTTCTGACTGGTGCTCTCCACACCCTGGGCGGCCATGTTTGTCTTCACGGCTGAGCTCCTACCAGACTGGACCACACAGCCCCCACACACAACACCTGCGTTATTTCACTGTGTGTGCTTCTGTGTGTTTCTGCGGAGCCGAACAAAGCCCCAGGCTATGCTCAATAGGGGAGGGGGAACTGCTGCCTGCTGGAAAGTGTGGGCCTGGGTCAGTCAATGAATCAATCAGACAATCAATCAATGAACTTGCCTCTCAAGTTCAATCAACCGCTCGACTGACATTGAGGACCAGATTTGTACATTTAGACCTTTCCATTCTTGATTCAGAAAATAACAATATAACTATACCTAGAATACATTTCTTCTGAGATTTTCTTTTTATTCTTGAATAGAAATGACATCATCTGTGTTCGTATTCACATTTATGATGTAATCTTCTTCGCTTTACACTTATGCATGAAGTATTACTGTTCTTTTACACCGAAAATCCGAAGATCCATCGCAGAATCACGGTCTAAATTGGATGGAGTTACCGGAAAATGGAGCAAACTGAAGTCAAGAAGCACCTTTTAGCAGTGGGTGGCCTGTAGTGTAGTGGTTAAGGTACATGACTGGGACACGCAAGGTCAGTGGTGAGCAAGGCCCTTAACCCTGCATTGCTCCAGGGGAAGATTGTCTCCTGCTTAGTCTACTCAACTGTACGTCACTCTGGGTAAGAGCGTCTGCCAAATGCCATTAATGTAATGTAATGTAATGTAATGTAAAAGCAGTGTGGCATTTCTGAGCAATTAAGTCGCCTTATTTTCTCCTGACCACATGGTAATGCAGCAACTTTCTTTTTCTTTTCTTTTTTTTCCCCACACCACTGCAAAGAAATGCTTTAATCTGAACTCTGCGATGCGTAGCTGGTAAATAATTATTTAATGGCACTGCTCGCTGTAGAAAGGACAAAGAAGAAGGCTTACTGAATGTGTATTCAATTATCCCTCCACCCTAAAAAGCTCTGTAAGAGGTCTAGCACAAGCAGCTCTCTCTGTTTTATAAAGAAAAGGAAAATAAAACCTTACAAAACTGCCTACCTTGTATCGTAGGCGTAGTGGCTCAGGCAGTAAGAGCAGTTGTCTGGCAGTCGGAGGGTTGCTGGTTCGATCCCCTGCCCGGGCTGTGTCGAAGTGTCCCTGAGCAAGACACCTAACCCCCAAATGCTCCTGACGAGCTGGTCGGTGCATGGCAGCCAATCGCTGTTGGTGTGTGAGTGTGTGTATGAATGGGTGAATAAGAAGCATCAATTGTACAGCGCTTTGGATAAAGGCGCTATATAAATGCCAGCCATTTACCATTTATCTGGTGATTCTCTAGTGGATTGCAACAGCTGAACAGCTTCTGGAAATGCACAGAAACCTGCTCTCATGGTTACGTAGTATCCATGGTATCCAGAAATTCACACACATATTGTTCTTTAGTTCTTATTTTTGGTGATGTTAGGAAGCTAGATTTTGATCTGACCAAGGATGTCTTCATTTAACAGTGAGGGGAGGTATCCTTCTATCATGTGGCCCTAAATGTGTGATACATGGCAGCCATTTTATACCAAACGTATGTCAGATTTTTGATGAGCGATTAAACCAGGAGCCTAGGTCAAGGGTTCCCAGGGCCTGCTGCTTTTGGGTTTCACCTTAGCAGCCAACGTGGCCCCAAGAAACCAGCTGAGGTGATTTAAGTGTGAAATCACACGACTGCTGTGATTGGTTGGTTAAGTTACGAGTGTCAAAAGGAACTCTGACGCTATGGGTTTGAGCCCTTTAATGTGTGAGGGCACAAGTATGTTCTAAAGAACATTTTAATGCTTCTGAAAATTTTCAAAAACATTCTAAAGAAAACCTGCCCCTAAAAGGGTTCAGGTTGACTGGATTGGACTGAGATTTTTACTGTAGTTACTTATCTGGGTCTGCCATCAGACTGCACCTCTGTTCTTTGTACTGTGTTACCTGAAAGGACCTGGACCTTTTACAGCTGATGGTAACCCAAGACCTCAGTTTATATTCTCACCCCATGGATCAGGGGTGCTTAAATTTAGTCCTCAATATCAATAGAGCTGCTGGTTCATCTTGAGAGGAAAGTTCATTGATTGTTTGATTGATTAATGCCCAGGCTCAAACTCTCCTGATCTCTCCAGTGTAAATCAGTCACTTATCAAGTATAGGAACTGACAGCAGTATTATCCTCAAGAGCCAGAATGGAGTGCCCCTGCTCTGTGTTTGCAGTGTCTGGCCTGTAGTTTATGTGTGATGAGTGTCAGGCTTGTGTCTCAGAAGTGTTAACGTCAGTGGTGTTGATCTCCCACAGAGGAGAAAGCAGAGTTTTCACCCCCTCCTCAGAAATGGGTTAACCCATTCATGTCCTTAGTGGACGCCCTTGTCAAGTTAGTTAAATGCTAAATGGAAAATGGACTGCGTTTATCCAAAGCACTTTACAATTGATGCCTCTCTTTCACCCATTCACACACGTACTGGCTGCCATGCAAGGTACCAATCAGCTTGTCGGGAACAATTGGGGGTTAGGTGTCTTGCTCACCCAGGGCTGGATTGAACCGGCAACCATCCGACTGCCCTCCTAGTGCCTGAACACATTGGTGAAATCAGTGGGGTCCTAAATACTGGTAGGGTGGCCACCTAGTGCCTGAAACCAAACCATTTCAGTGTGGTTTGGGCGGTTGGGACTTTTTGTTACACCTGTGATGTCAACAACAAAGTAGGTAATAATTTGTAAAAACTTTCATAAACTTTTCAGCTGGAGTGTTTATTTTTTTTCTTGCATTGCTCATTATTTATTTATGTACTGATTCAGTTACTCCTGCAGAAGTGGTGCGATAATGAGTCAGAGTAAAAAATGTTTTCCTGCAGCCCAATTAAACATTACTCAGACTTCATTTCCATGTTCTAGAATAATCCTTTTGTGCAGAGGCAGGGCGAGGGGGTGTCTTAACCTGCAAAAGAAGCCCTCCGTGGGTGTTGAGAGCAGTGCTCCTGAAGGAAATCATTCATCTTGATTTAGCTGTGACCAGCATCCCTGATAAATTCTTCACAATGCGGAATAAAAAGGAAGAAAATGGCTTCACAGCGAGGACCGTCGAAGATGAATAAAGAAGGATCCCCACCTGGATAACTTCACAGGAACTGACACACAATGAGGAGCGCTGTCCAATGAGGAGCACACGCGCACACCTCTCACACACAAACACTCGCGCACACGGGCATACGCACACACGCACACCTCTCAGTCACACACACACGCAAACACTAACACAAACAGGCACATACACTCACGCACATGCACTCACACACGCACACCTCTCAGACGCACACGCACACTCCTGTTAGGTTCAGGGTCAGTGGCTTGTTATGGTTTCAGATCGCCGGAGGGGAAGTATTTGCTGTCCTGGAGAGCTGCAGCACATCCCCTTGTTTTGACTCTGGGCTCCGAGCCTCGCTTCCAGCAATACAGCTCATCCAGGCTCTGTTTTCCCCTGAACGCATCACGCTTCCATCACAACACACCTCTCACACACACACACACACACACACACACCTCTCACACAGAGACAAGCACACCTCTCACACGCACACCTCACGCACTCACGCACAAACACATCTCTCACACATGCACACATGGCACACACACACTCACACGTACAAACGCACACCTCTCACACATACGCACACACATGCAGTCACACATACACACACACACCTCTCATACACACTCCAGAGGCCTGTTTCCAACAATACTAGTTTTCAGGCTTCTGTTCGCCCCTGATTGCATCATGATTCCATCACACCATTGTTACAGTGCACACTTGGGTGATCAACACACACACACACACACACACACACTGTACAGTGCAGAAGTCAGCACACAGACTACCTGAGATAACACAGTGTTCTTACACACACGGGCCACTCCCAAAACCTCTCCTCTACCGGCAGGGGACAAGGATCCTCAACAACAAATAAATAACAGAAAGCAAGCAATTACTCGTATATGCAATATAGTAACCTTTATATGAATATAATGGGTTTTGCTATGAATGGCAAAAGGAAATAAAGAGGGATTTTTGCTTCATAAATATAATGGCCTTACTACTGTGGCAGTTTTATATAGTGGTGTAGTGGATAGCACTGTTAGTATACAGGTTTAGGTGGCATGGTGGTGCAGTGGATAGCACTGTTAGTATACAGGTTTAGGTGGCATGGTGGCGCAGTGGATAGCACTATTAGTATACAGGTTTAGGTGGCATGGTAGTGCAGTGGATAGCAAGTTATTGAAGAGTAAATGCTAAGGCAACCTACCCTGTATAAATAAAGGTTCATTTTTCAAACCTAATTTTATTAGTTTTGTATGTATGTTTCTGGAGGATGCTGGAACGGGGTTGTAAATGGAGATGGATACACAAAAACAGAGTTTGCTTCAGTTAGAAAGGCTCCTTTCAAAATGACAAGAAACAGGTACAGGTTTAGTAATAAGATCTACTGCATCTGCAAGCAAGCAATGCTGGACCTGACCTGAGAAATTACACAATCCACATCTGTATCTGCCTAATTTATCTTGTTTAAATTAGGTAGCACTGCTGTACAATACATATTATTATGTCCATGTGCTACCTGTTAGTTTAATATCTTAACTTATACGCCAGTGGAGGAGGGGTTCCCTCTATAGCCAGGTTCCTCCTGAGATTTCTTCCCATCAGGGTGTTTTTTCTCTCCACTGTTTGAGGGTTTTTCTCCCCACTTTTTGCTGGTATTAGGGGCTGGTATTTCCTCATTTTCTTCCCTTATGTTACTCTGTAAAGTGCCTTTGGGACAGTCTTCTGTGAAAAGTGCTATTAAAATAAAATGAAATTGACTTGGAAGGGTGAACCAGATTTATGCAAAAACATAAATTACTAAAACAAATCTTAGTGTGGAAGTGGCCCCTCCCTAGAGATAAGAGGAGAAGGTGATTTAGAAAATGTTATTAGAAGAAAAAGCCATATTAAAAAAGAGAGAAACAGATTGGATCTTCTGTTGCCATGTGTACTGTAGACAGGCTGGCCATGGCTCCCAGTGCTGCAGCAGCACTAATCTACACAGCTGACATCACACATTGGATCAGCCAGCCTATTGCAGAACTGCGTGAGCGGAGAGCTTTGACATAATGTCAGAGTTCTAATGTAACCAGGTAACCACCGAGTTTAAAAAAACGTCTTTCATCACACAACTGGCTGTTGCTGTTTCTCCTCATTTCGCCAGAAATATACATATTCTGATAAGTTTAAAATTCATAGTAATCATAGGAGTAATTGTGCTATGGCAGGAAATGACATCACCAGTGTGTCAGCTGCACATGTATTTTGGAACTGTTTTGCTGTACTGGAGCCTCACTTGTCAAGCACATGACTGCATAGTGCTGTGAACATATAGAGTGACTGAAGTGGCATAAGGCCACAGTGTAGGCTACAGAGATGCGCTTTGGTTATACTGTATATCAATGGCCAATTCAATCTATCCCATGAGCTTGTAAAATTTATTTTAAAATAATAATAGCCTAATAATGTTTCTATATACAGTACTACTGTATAAGTATGTCCCAGGTATGCGTGCATATCAGTCGTGTGTAGAACACGTGTGAAAGTGCTGATGTGCTCCCCCTCCCCTACCCCCACCAGCTTCCGGTCAGGGACTCCACTCGTAGTTTCCCCATGGGCCCCAGGGCCACTGGGGCCAGCTCTGTTCAGTCGCTCTCAGAGTCCAGCAGTGTTACTGGCGAGTTGAGGAGCAAACAACTACTATCGCAGACGAGGAAGGAAGCCCGGTCGTTTGGCTAAAAAACTGAGGTCGGGACTCGTATTGTGCAGGAGCCGCGGTCTTGTCGCACGGAGGACAGGGACGAAATACCAAACAAAAGGCTTCAAGCTGAGTCAGGAGAAAAGACTCAGAGCGGAACTTTTTCAGCGGCGATGCCGTTTATACCCTTGACAGACATTCGTTTCCACCCGCAAATCCTGTTTGCGCAAAGGTTGCGGTGTACTGTTAAGGCAATAAAAAAAACATTCAAACATGTCTCTAAAACGCTAAGACTGAAAACTGAGATATGAGGTGGGTCAGGAGGTTTATGGCAATGCATTGCCATCATGTCCAATCTTTATGCATTAACACATCCTGCAGGTCTAGAGAGAACTTCAGCCCTCACTAACCTATAATATGCAAAGATTTGTTAAAACTAAGTATAGCGTTTGAAAAGGTTAATAATTAGCCTCAATGAAAGCTCTCTGAGTCTTAAAAGTCTTGCCCTTCCGTGTAACGGGTCAGAACTGGCCGGCCTAGGGGCGTAACCCTCCTCAGAGAAACACTTCGTCCCTTTCTCCTTTCTCGCGGAGAAACGGGACAGCGGCGACGCGATTGGCTGAGAGAAAGTTTCCATTGTTTTAAAACTACATATGAGCGCCTGCTGTCAGCAACACCTGCGGAGACTGGACATCCTTGAGCACTTAGTAAGGAACGGGTCACAAGGGGTCTTTGCGGCCACATTCAGGAGTTACAACATTTTCACAACAAATGTAACATTTTCAAAGCAAATTAAACGTCAAATAAAACGCCTCTTTCTGGATCAACATACATAATTCAAGTGGACATGAAGACCGAAAAAGAAGCCGGCGACATGACCGGAGTGACAGTGAATCATTTCGCAGAAGGTAGAGCATTTTTTGAATAATTAATTATCTTAATTACTTTCAAACATTTCATTTTCTTATGTCTTGCAATGTAGCTGTGTTAAATATTCTAAATGTTCTTTGGAAACTGCGTTTTAATATTTATTTATTTGTTGCCACACTTCAAACAAGTAGCCTGCGCATACATTGCTTAACAATAATGTATGCCCACATTCCTTCCGAAATATGTGTCCTACGTTTTTAAGACACATGTGAATTTGACTATTGATACCTCAACAGAAACTATCGAAAAACTAACAATTAAATAAAAATACTGTCGTGGAATGTCTTCTAAGTTTGTGAACTATTGATAATAAGGCTATGTGCTGGGTTGCAGTCTGTAAGCTTCCTTCCACGACCCCCCCTCGACCCCCTCTGTGACCGCTACTTTTAGCATGTCAAAGGACCCCCGCTGAGTACTTCCAACTCAGTTCTAACACATATGTTACCTCGGATTGCAATGACGTGTTTCATTTTAACTTGCGCAGATTTGTTGAACTCATGGAGAATATGTTGTTAAAGTCATAGCATTTTATGCGAGAAAAATTCAGGCATGTAGTCAGGATTTAGTACTTATTTGTAGTAGCTATTTTTATCATGGGTAGCATACTTGTAAACATTTACTTAAAGAAATGGGTATACATTAAATTGATTAAAAGGTGTACTGCAGAGCTACAGAGGCAATGCCCTATTTGACAATCAGTGTCTGAGTACAGTCCCCAGACCTTAAACACTAAACATGAGGCCTCCTATTTTAAAGAGCTTTTCACACCGGATTAAATAGGAAATCCTGATTGAACCCTCTTCAGCACACTCATAATTATCAGCAAAACTGCACCAATAAACGTTGCTTGTTGTGAAATGGATGCATACAATAACTATAATCTCCTGCTTGCTGGTACACACAATAGAATTTCAGTTCCGGGAGAGTTATAAAACCGATTATTGTTTTGTAAACCTGTTAACCTATCTCAACTGACATGCACTCCCTGACTGACAAATTACTGTCATCTCAAGGAGGAAAGTTTGTCTTGAAAGAGGGCTATCGCAGAACACGTGAACAGCATTTGTATGTTCTCTGCAAAACTGATACTGAATCTGCCCTGTATTTGCACGATCCCAGACTCTCTGGTTTGTTCCGACCTTTCATCCATGTACAGGCGTGGAGGAGTTTTCTATGGTTGCATTAAATTGTTTATTTGCTTTGTGCCATCCCCTTTTTAATATTGATTTACACAGCCTATCTATTTATTTGCATAAATAAGTTAAAAAGCGACACTTCACCCCAATACTACAGTAGGTTGCACAGATTTGTTGAACTCATGGAGAATATGTTGTTAAAGTCATAGCATTTTTATGCGTTTTTCTCAAAAAAGTGAGAAAAATTCAGGCATGTAGTCAGGATTTAGTACTTATTTGTAGTAGCTATTTTCATCATGGGTGGCATACTTGTAAACATTTACTTAAAGAAATGGGTATACATTAAATTGATTAAAATTCAAGGTGTACTGCAGAGCTACAGAGGCAATGCCCCATTTGACAATCAGTCACTGAGTACAGTCCCCAGTCCTTAAACACTAAACATGCGGCCTCCTATTTTAAAGAGCTTTTCACACCGGATTAAATAGGAAATCCTGATTGAACCCTCTTCAGCATGCTCATAATTATCAGAAAAACGGCACCAATAAACATTGCTTGTTGTGAAATGGATGCATACAATAACTATAATCTCCTGCTTGCTGGTACACACAATGGAATTTCAGTTCCGGGAGAGTTATAAAACCCATTCTTGTTTTGTAAACCTGTTAACCTATCTCAACTGACATGCACTCCCTGACTGACAAATTACTGTCATCTCAAGGAGGAAAGTTTGTCTTGAAAGAGGGCTATCGCAGAACACGTGAACAGCATTTGTATGTTCTCTGCAAAACTGATACTGAATCTGCCCTGTATTTGCACGATCCCAGACTCTCTGGTTTGTTCCGACCTTTCATCCATGTACAGGCGTGGAGAAGTTTTCTATGGTTGCATTAAATTGTTTATTTGCTTTGTGCCATCCCCTTTTTAAGATTGATTTACACAGCCTATGTATTTATTTGCATAAATAAGTTAAAAAGCGACACTTCACCCCAATACTACAGTAGGTTATGTGCCCATACTGGTGCTAATCAAGAGGAACATTACTGCAATAAAGTTGTAAAAAGTATAGCACACAGGTATGTCATAATTTCTGCATCTTTTTATTTCTTATTAGTTGCCCTATGCCTTTGCTGTTGTAAAGGGTTTCAGCTTAGATTTAAAATAAAATTAGATACAAAAAAGGGGTGTTTTTTGGACTTACGTATTGGTCTTCTGCTACTGTAGACTATCCATTTAAGAGGTTTGACGTGTTGTGGGTTCAGAGATGCTCTTCTGCATACCACTGTTGCAATGTGTGGCTATTTGCGTTACTTTCACCTTCCTGTCAGCTTTGACCAGTCTGGCCCTTCTCATCTGACCTCTCTAATTAACAATACATTTTTGCCTATAGAACTGCTGCTCACTGGATATTTTTTGTTTTTTGTACCTTTCTCTGCAAACTCTAGAGACTGTTAAAATCCAAGGAGTTTAGTAGTTTCTGAGATACTCAAACCACCCTGTCTAGCACCAACAATTATTGCACGGTCAAAGTCACTTAGGTCACATTTCTTCCCCATTCTGACATTTGTTCTGAAAAACATCTGAACCTCTTGAGCTATCTGCATGCTTGTATGCATTTAGTTGCTGCCACATGATTGGCTGATTAAATATTTGACAAGATGGTATACAGGTCTACCTAATAGAGCTCAGTATTGTATATTAGATGTCTATATGTGGGCAGTTTTTGATTATTTAAAAGTTTGCATTCATACCATATTCATACAGTATCAACGTATATATCCTGGACATGCTCCTGAAGCTTTATTGTGTCTGGAACAATCAGTCAGGAAGTAGGTGGAGGATTTTTAAATGAACAAATTTCAGGACAGGCAGCAAGATGAAAACAACACGAACAATAACCTCTCAAAATACCAAACAGGATACCAGGTAAGGTTGGAGGCTGAAACTGACAGAATAATGCTACCCAAAGACAAGTATAAACTGAGGGCTATGTGAACTAAACATAATCAGTGCTCAAAACAAGGCTCGGGTGAGTTTAATGGGTGTGGCTAATTCTATAATTAGGAGCAGGTGAAGGTGATGAAACAGTACTGGTGGCTACTGGGGAGGCTGAGCGCTGGTAGGTTGGATTGTGGGTGCGTTTGTAGGTCATCATGTTGACCCTCTGGAGGACCTGGAATGATCTCCAAACCGAGGGCTCAGCGTCCGACAAGGGAGACGGAAGTTCAGATTCCTTGTGGAGAGCCAGACCCTGCCTCCTGGCTGGTAAGCAGGGCGATCAGTGCGGTGACGGTCTGTCGTTTCTTTGGACTGATGATGGCCTGCAGATCTCGAGTATGGGTCACGTTCCACACTTACTCCAACCAAAGGAACCAGTCGTCTTCTGCAGGAGCCTCAGCCTGGCTTGGGTTCCAGGGCATTAAGGGAGGATGGTATCCAATGACACACTGAAGCCAGTGGGTGAATCTTGGAGAGAGTTCTGGGCATATTCTGCCCATGGGAGGAACTGGGCTTACTCGCCCGAAGCAATCCTTGTCCGGGATGTGACCTGGGGACCTTGGTCCGAGACAGTATCCTCTGTAAGGATGTAGTGTCAGAAGACCTGCTGAAACAGAACCTCAGCAACTTGAAAGGCAGTGGGGAGACCAGGGCAGGGAATGAACCGGCATGACTTTAAAAATCTGTCAACGATCACAAGTATAGTGATAGATCCATTCGAGGGGGGGAGATCAGTGACTAAGTGGATAGACAAGTGAGACCAGGGCCGTTGAGTTGGTGTCCAGTAGCAAGAGAAGTGTATGGCCCAGGGTAGTGGCTGGTCCCTCACCATCATGAGAGGCAGTTGCAGTCTCATTCCAGATCCACCGACAAAGGCCACCCTTAAGAAGGGCAGTGAGGGGAGCTGAAACCTTGGATGAAGCAGCAGTAGAAATGAGCAAACCCTAATAATCGCTGTAACTCCTTGACAGTCCGTGGCTCTGGCTATGAGCTGACAACTTCCACCTTCTGTTCCTCCATTCTCACTCCCACAGGGCTAATCACATATGCGAGAAAGGAGACAGTAGACTGGTGGAATTAGCACTTCCCAGCCTTGATGTATAGCTGGTTTGCCAAGAGACACTTCAGGACAACAAGAACATGCTTTATGTGCTCCTCCAAGGTAACAGCGTGGATGAGAATGTCATCAATGCACACATGCCCAAGCATGTCCCTGAACACTTAATTCTCGGATATAGATGAGGTTGTAGGCACTTCAAAGATCCAGCTTGGTGAAGTAGTATGAACCTTGGAGCTGTTCAATGGCTGCAGGCACCAGAGGGAGTGGATAATTATTAAAGCTTGCTGGATATACTCCCCTAAAGCCTGGGTCTCTGCCATGGACAAGGGATAGATCCTGTTGCGTGGAGGAGTAGTGCTGGTTAGCAGGTCGATGGCACAATCTCCTGGATGACGAGGAGGGAGACAGGTGGCTTTGGCTCCGGAGAACACCTCCCCAAGGTCCCACTAAACCTCTGGAACTGTTGACCTGAAACGATGACACTGCATTTGAGGGGCTCACCACTGATATGGAGCCACAGGACACTTGAAAACAGGAGTTCTGGCAACAGAGTGACCAGGCAGTGATCTTCATTCCTATCCAAGAGACAGTGGGAGCATGCTTCTGGAGCCATCCTAATGGACAGAAGCTTGGATGACCAGGAATGGGAGACTCTCATGGTGTGCTGGGAAAACAGCGATTGAAACACGAAGCAGGTGCAGGGTTTTTAATCAACAAAGTTCAGGACAGGCAGCAAGACACAACACAAAGAATAGCCTCACAAAATACCAAACAGGATCCTAGGTAAGGATGGGGGCTGAAACTAACACAACAATGCTACCCAAAGACAAGCAGACAAGCTGAGGGCTATAAAAAGGAAACATAATCAGTGCTCAAAACAAGGCTCAGGTGAGTTTAATGGGTGCGGCTAATTCTATAATGAGGAACAGGTGAAGGAGATGAAGCAGTACTGGTGGCTAATAGGCTGGGAAGGCTGGCCCCGGTAGGTTGGAATTGAGAGTATAACCGTGTCCAAGGTCACTTCTCAGAGCACACACAATATACATAAACTATATTTTCATATGGAAAAATGATCATTTATACACATGAATGATAATGAAACACAATTAAAGCATTATTACTGCAGTGTAACACTAGCGGTGGGGAGAGGGAGTAGTGTGAGTGAAATAGTGCTGCACAAAGACGTGTGTTTTTAATCGAGATCTGAATGAGGAAATGCTACATGCTACAAGGTACCACAGTGACAGTGGTGTTGAGCAAGGGCATTCCAAAAGTTTGGGGGGCCGTAGCAGTGAAATAAATGCTCTCTGTAGTGGTAAATGTGCTCTCAGAGACACAAGCAGACCAGAGCCGTATCTCCTACGGGCTCGAATATGTGTCGTCGGATGTGCGTTCAGCGAGAGATGTTTTTCTTTCGAGCTTTAAAAAAAAAAAAACCTTTTGTGGGATGAGCCTTGTGCCGGATCTAGATTCCACAAGAGATAGTTACACAGGGAGAGGATGCCTTGAGTGCTGGTGGCGTGAAGAGAGGAAATATGAATGTCATGGTCCTGGGGGGGTATGCCCCCCCGCACTGATCTAGTTTCTCAGGATGATGTCTGACAGTATTGCATCAAGCTTTTATACAACACCAACACTTACAGAAAATACTATAGGATGGTGCAAAGTGCCAGAATTACAGCAATGCTAGGGAAAATGTGTTGAATGTGAAAGTGAGCGAGTGCTGTTTATTGGGGATGGTTGTACGTGACGGAACTGCACTTTGTAGAAAGAGGCAGGTTGCCGTTTTTGTAACTATATGTTGCACAACAGATGCTAATTAACATAGACTTCTTCTTCTCAAAAAGGTTGTATTGATCTTGGAAAAGTATAATTTATTTAAAAGCCTGTGAGCTGCCAACAATCTTTAATAATTTACCACCAAAAGCGTTTTTTTGGGTAGTGTTTCTGAGGCCTTCAGAACTGCATCTACCAAAAAGCCAGCGAGGAATATGCAGTCCTATGAGTGGGAACCTGTGGCTTCCCTACAGTGTATAGCATTGTTAACATTCAGTCAGTATTTCTGTGTTAACAGCAAGCAAAACGGAAAGCTACAAGCAAATCTGAAGGTTTATAACTGTTCTGACATGATGGTACCTTAAATTTGAAAGCTGCTGTTGCCATTATCAGTTTGTAAATGTACACATTTCAGTTTTGCTAAATTATGCAATATTTCTGAATTAATCTTGCTGCTCTACTTAGGGTTAGCATTGCTCTTGACTGTCCCTTGTTGTGTAGGTTTCAGCAGAGTAGAATGTATGGTTCTTGAGATTAAGACCGCAGACTCACGCCTCCTACAGGAGATAGAATGAATTACCGGGTCTTAAGAGGTTAAACAAGGTCACTCAGGTCCTTTATGTGCTGCCAACGTCTGGCCTTAAATCGTCGGGTACGCTCTTTAGCACCTGTGTGCTATCAGATTGCAGACATCTCTCCCGCTGCTTTGAGCTCCGGAGCCCCTGCCCCCCAAGGGCAAGTTCACACCTGAGCACACACCTAATGCAGGGGTGGCCAGCCCACACCTCACACTGTTCAGGAGCTGGAAGTGAAAGTCCAGCGACGTTCTGTTGAAATGCAGTTAAAGCAGTGTATGCCAAGAAAACTTGTGCCCACAAAAGCAGCTCCCACCTGTCCTCTCTGCCTGCATGGATGACCAGAACCTTTTCCTACAGTCCTTCTTACAGAGAATGATGTTCTATATTTATGCATTTGTCCATATTATCTCCATTTAAGGAGTTTGGTTCCAATGGAAGATATATAATTTTGGGGGGAAATCTTCTTCAATAGAATAAATAAATACAATTAAATCTTAAAAAATGTGATTATTTTGTAAGTAAAGGACAGCTAATCTCAGGATAGCTAATCTTTTCCAAAGTACTGAAAGGGTTTTGTTTTTTTATTTTGGGATAATTTTACATGGCATCAGTAGGGGGTGCTGTTGGAGGCCTGTTTGGCTTCAGTGCCATATCATAATCATTTGTTCATAACCCTGTGAGACTCAGTGTGTAAAGTATTAAAACTGTCCTGAAGGTTACTGTATTTATTTTCTAATACACATTTTTTTTATAGTTCACCCTGTAGGTTTGTTTCAGGTCTGTTGGTGGATTAGAAGGATATATAAGGTGCTACTGTTAGCCTGCAGTCCTGAACACGCCCTACTGAGCGCATGTGGAGTGGTCAGTCTGTGCTTGTCAAAGCTTTCGGTTATTCATTAAACCTCATTAAGCAACAGCTTTCCACATGGGCACATGTCTGTGAAAGGCCATGCTGCACAGTGAGGGTTAGCATTAGCATTAATGTGCTGCACTTAGAGACATAGGGTTAGCATTAGCATGCTGCACAGGGAGAACTAGGGTTAGCATTAGCCGGCTGCACTAGCATCAATTGTACAGTGCTGTGGATAAAAGTGCTATATAAATGCCAACCATTTACCATTTACCAATTGAATTTGTAACCCTTGGGCAGATTGGGCAGGGTAAGCTTAGTTACTTAACCTTTACACTGCACTGTGGTGCTCATCTGCATGGTAGGACTGTGCTTCAACAGAATGAACTACCCCTGCTAATTAATTGAGCTGAAAATAAATAACATCAGAAGACATTCCTTATGACTTCAGAATAACAGCGACCATCTTTGAGTGTGTGTGTGTGTGTGTGTGTGTGTGTGTGAGAGAGAGTGTGTGTGTGAGTATGTATGAGTTTGTGTGAGTTCTGTGTGTGTGAGTGAGTGCATGTCTGTATGTGTGTGTTTTTGTGAGTGTGTGCGTGTGTTTATGTGTGTGTGTGTTTGTGAGTGTGTGTGTTTGTGTGTGTGCGTGTGTTTGTGAGTGTGTGTGTGTGTGTGTGTTAGTGAGTGTGCATGTCTGTATGTGTGTGTGTGTTTGTGAGTGTGTGTGTGTGTGTGTGTTCGTGAGTGTGCGTGTCTGTATGTGTTTGTGTGTGTGTGAGTGTGTGTGTGTGTGTGTGTGTATGTGTGTGAGTGTGTGTGTGTGTGTATGTGTGTGTGAGTGTGTGTGTGTGTGTGAGTGTGTGTGTGTGTGTGTGTGTGCGTGTGCGTGCGCACTCTTGAGCGGCTGCAGTCTGTGTCTCTCCTGATTCTGCTCTTGCGACTCCAGGATGACTCATAGCTACAGGTGGGCTGGCTTCCCCGGTGAGTAAACGGCGATTACCTCCCTGTCCCCCACACAGCGTGCGACGCAGTCACATCAGATCGTCCGCACACCGCCTCACCGTAATCACCATTAATGCAAGCAGAGACTCTTCAGCGCAGGAATAGAACAGGCCATTGCCTTCCAATTTCATACGCTGCCTCCTAATTATATGTTTCAGACAGTAAACGTTTTGACTCATTATATGTTTCAGAAAGTAAACATTTTGACGCATATCACTCCGTTTTCTCTCCTTCGGTTTGCAGAAATGTACAGGAGAACAAACCGCTTTAATGCTGTAATTCATAAGGTCTTGTTAATTTCATTTCTGTACATGTGGTTTGATGTTCAGTAATATACTGTATATACTTTGGACAGAAGAGTTGTTTCAGCACCAGTCTCTGATCTAGCACACATTGAAAGAGTGATGTTCTGAGGATATGTGATTGGCAGTTTGAGGAGCACAGTGCATGTGTGAGGTGTGTTCGTGCATGTGTAAGGTGTTAATCCTTCTGGGATTTCGCACCGGTGAAGGTTTGACAGCGGCACAGTAATTGATAATCTTCCATCGGCAGTACGCTTTCTTTCCTGCCGTTCACGTGAAGTTGGTCGTCCCTCATCGGCACGTAGCTGGAGGAAATTGATTATCCTGTGTTTACCTCAGAGAAACTTCAGGAACACACCTGACGGGGTGCCAAGGGCTTCTTTACTGAGCTGAATTCTGACAGGTTGGGGTTTTCATATGCAGAAAATGTCCCTTATTTCTGTACAGCCCGTTGCATTTTGTACCTCAGAGAAATGTCTGGTTTTACACCGAGGTATTGTTTTTTGTTGTTAGTTATCGGTACATTTCACACTGAAAGCCGGTTGTATTTTTTTCAACACTCAGTTGTACATGGAGCCGCTCATCTGTTTTTAATATCGGGAGCCAAATTAGAAATGCTGTTTTATACTCAGTACCTTTCAAGGGGCTAATCAAATGCACATACAAGCTACTACAGACTACAGACTCACCTTGCACTGCAAAATTATATTTAGTTATATTATATATTTTAGTCTTAGACTGAAAATCTTATTTATTTCACTTTTTGGCTAAGTAGGACAAAATGTTGCCAATGAGGTAAGAGTGTTTGACTCATTTCAAGAAAATTTCAGTTGTCAAGCAAACTAAGAAAAACTAAGACTGTAGGTCTTATTACGAGACTAAAACAGTAAAACACACAATTTGTTTTGCAGTGTATACACTTAGTTTTAGAACCATAGTTTTAGAAGCACAGTTTATAACTTGCGAGTGCTGACTGGTCTCAACACAACAGGCAAAGAGCTAAGAGCGGGGGTGTCAAATTTTTATCTGAAAAGGTGCAGGTTTTTGTTTCAGCTGAGCACTACAATACCTGATTCAACTAATGAATCAACTAATGAACTACTCATTGTCTTCAACGATGACCTTCATAAGTAGAATCAGGTGTTGTAAATGCTGGGAAAAAACCTGCACCCACGCCGGCCCTTTTCATATAAGATTGGACACCTCTGGCCTAGATGACCGGCCTGTTCTCTTCATCACAGTTTGATATGTTCTGGTGTTGTCTGAGGTTTGTGTGTAGCGATATAACTGCTGGCCCAACATTCGACAATGTGGTACCATCCAACATCGCCCGTCTAAAACACCAGCCTCAGGCAAACCACTGTCACGGACAAGGAACATTCAGTAAACAAACAGGTAGATAAAGGAATCTCTCTGCCACGAAGCACTTCCTGTTTTCAGCTGTCTGTTCACCTGTCCTTCACGGGCTTCCTGCAGTGCGCTTTGCATTATTTTCTGAGCAGAATGCGGATTCTGTGAAAGCTCTACGGATGAAACCCAGGCATTCAGCTTTCGACAAGCTGCTTGGCGGTTTCACCATCTGTTGCTCCGAGCAACAGTCGGAAAACAAATAGAATGCAAGCAATTTCAGTTGTAATAGGCTGATATCTGTGTGTGTGAGGCGCTGCAGATAAACAGTGGTGTTTATAGTGCACGTATCTTGGCCTGGATTGAGCCTCGATTTGTCTTTGCTTTTTATTTTTGTTTTGTTTTCACAAGCAGGGATTGTCATGTTAATTTTGGTGATCATTGGACTATAAGAATGCAAAAGCAGTGCTCAAACCCAGGCCCACTTTCTCGGTGTCTTGCTGAGGGTCTGTGGAAAGTCAACCAGCTACCATCTGTTTCAAAACCTAGCTTGAGCTGTTCTTTTCAGCAGGGAACGTACACCAGTGACACTCTGCCATTGATATGTGGAGTGTGACTGGGTCATCCGGGGTGAACAGGTATGGCATGCGCCTGCCTCTTTCCCTCCAAGTATTCCCTACTCCGGGGAATTCTCTCCCTGCGCATTCCCTCCTGTGGGAATGCTCCCTCTGTTTCTCCGCCTAAGGGAAGCTCACCTCTGTCTTTATGTAGTTTGTTGTTATTCTGTTGTCTGTGCCTCTGGGTTAAGTATGTTGGTAGCGAAGCACAGTATGCTATTTTTAATCCTCGGAAATCACCCTCAGGAGGTCCCAGGCATATCCTGTAATAAACCTGACAGGTAAACTCTGGGAACGCCGGCGTTCCTCAGTAACAGCGGAATGATGCCTTGGCACCGTGACTGCTCTCTGAAGAGAGATGCTGTCAGTGAGTTCAGTAGGGAGAGATACAAATGATCATGGTTCAGTTTTTTCATCCTGTTTAGCTCTCTATACTGGCTTGTCTTGTATTTTGTCCGGTTGCCAGCTTGTGGTGGACATTCCCCGTGTAGTTGATGGTGTTATTTGGAGAAACTGATTCTGGTCAGCCGGGTTCAAAGGCTACGTTGTAAGGATGGTCAAATTAAAGAGCTCTTTTCGTGATGTGCCCATATTACATTATGGGCATTTAGCAGATGCATTTGCATTTTCTACATAGTATCCGTTTTATACAGCTGGATATCCTGAAGTGATTTATTAAGTACGGATGCAAGGGTACAACAGCTGTGTCTTCCCTGGGAATCAAACCTGCAACCTGCAGGTTACAAGGCCAGTTCCCTAACTACTGTGGCCTCTCAAGTACTGTTATCACTTTATTGAAGAAATACACTCACTGAGCACTTTATTAGGTATTTATTACTTATTTTTTAGACATATTAAGTCTTCTGCTGTTGTAGCCTATCCACTTAGAGATTTGACACCTTGTGTGTTCAGAGATGCTCTTCTGCATACCACTGTTGTAATGTGTGGTTATTTGCGTTACTGTCACCTTCCTGTCAGCTTCAACCAGTCCGGCCCTTCTCCTCTGACCTCTCTCATTAACAACGCGTTTCTGCCCGCAGAACTGCTGGTTTTTTGTTTTTTGTTTTTTTGCACCATTCTCTGTAAACTCTAGAGACTGTGTGTGTGAAAGTCCCAGGCTGTCCAGCACCAACAATCATTCGGTGATCAAAGTCACTTATATCAAATTTCTTCTCCATTCTGACATTTGTTCTGAAAAACAACTGAACCTCTTGACCAGGACTGCATGATTTTATGCATGTAGTTGCCGCCACATGATTGGCTGGTTAAATATTTGCATTGACAAGCTGGTGTGCAGGTCTACCTAATGAAGTGGTCACTGGGTACATTTTTGATGTATTGAGTAAGTGTTGTTTCCTGTCACATCTGTGTCTGCCTCCTCTGATATAGCTTTATTGGTTGAGAAGGTGCTGCTTGTCGGTGTTGAGTAGGTGATCGCTGCTGTTTCTTTAAAACAAATTTTCACACTGATTTGCAGATGGATGCACATCAGAGTGCAAGTCGCTCTTCAGCCCAGTCTAATGGAACTGCTTCCACACAGTCCATCTCATTCGGCGACTCATTTTCAGATTTCACACTCCACCTGAGGGGCGCACACTTCCGATTGGCCGTCGCACAGTACCCAGCGTGCACGTTGCTGGGGCGCGTGTTCCAGTAGATGTGTTTATTCTCTTCAGACTTTACTGATTAACCAGCTTTCAGCAGACAGCTACTGTGCTGCATCTTAGTTCATTAACCAGCCGCTACAGACAGCTACCGTTCAGCTTCCTAATTCATCACCGAGAGAGAATGTGTGCCTGTGTGAGGCTCTGCTGAACCACTGGTGTGTGTGTGTGTGAGAGAGAGAGAGAAGTGTGGAAGTGTGTGTGTGTGTGAGAGAGAGAAGTGTGGAAGTGTGTGTGTGTGTGTGTGTGTGTGTGTGTGTGTGTGGGAGAGAGAGAAGTGTAGAAGTGTGTGTGGGAGAGATAGAGGTATGTGTGAGAGAGGTATGCGTGTGTGTGTGTGTGAGAAAGAGAGAGAGCGAGAGAGAGAGGTGTGTGCCTGTCTGAGCTCTCCTGAACCACTGGTGTGTGTGTGTGGTTTTGGCGAGAGAATTGTGTGTGTGTGAGAGAGAGAGGTGTGTGTGAGTATCTTGTCTCTGTGTGTGGTGTGTGTGAGAAAGGTGTGTGTGAGTGAGTTGTCTGTGTGTGTGTGTGTGTGTGTGTGTGCGCGTATCTGGGCTATGCTGAACCACCAGAGCATGGCTGCACAGTCAGACAGGTCTCTGAATGCGATGGGAATCTCTGAATGGGGAGGAAGGGTAGAGATGTGGGTGTGGATGTGTGTTATTTGAGAGGAACAGCCCTGTATTCCTGGCCTCTGTGAGAATGGGAGGTGTCAGAACGACGAAGGCAATTTGATGGAAAGACCCAGCACTGAGCATCCATACTGAGCTAATCATGTATGTGTTTGTGAGTGTGTGCGTGTGTGTGTTTGTGTGTGCCTCAGAGAGGTGTGTGTGTATGTGTATGTGTCTGTACTTCTGTGTATGTGTGTGTGTGGGATGGTGCTGTCAGAATTTGTAAACAGAGGTCTAAAGATCTGAGCCAGACATTCTGTTGTTGTGGTATAATAATTGGCTCCTTCAAATGAATCATCGTTATTATTATTTATCTATTATCATCGTCACCAGGCAGGATTAAGGGGGGGATTCAGTTGTAGGTAGGAGTGTGTGCTGGAAGATGGGCAGTTTCCCACTGCTGTGTGGTCCAGCGTGTGCATATGACCAAATAAAATATTTGGGTAACCCTGCCCTTTAAGCACACAAGGTAGATCAATACTACTCTGGAATATATTGGATTAAAAAAGTGAAACTTTTTTTCATCTTTTCTTCCAATAATGGAGACTGATGATGCATACTTTCTCTCTGCTGAAGCCCCATTCTTCACCAGGGGAACATTTATATTACATATAAATCAGATTATTGAAGTCTTCTGGAGGATTGGCCCTGCAGTTTCTCTCTAAAAAACAAATTTGGTGAGTTGGCTCTTTCACCTGGTTTCTCTGTGATTTTGCATTTTTGCTGATGGGAGAGATGGTCACCGTGTAACCCATGGGCTGATGGGAGAGATGGTCACAGTGTAACTTATAGGCTGATGGGAGAGATGGTCACAGTGTAACCCATGGGCTGATGGGAGAGATGGTCACAGTGTAACCCATGGGCTGATGGGAGAGATGGTCACAGTGTAACCCATGGGCTGATGGGAGAGATGGTCACAGTGTAACCCATGGGCTGATGGGAGAGATGGTCACAGTGTAACCCATGGGCTGATGGGAGAGATGGTCACAGTGTAACCCATGGGCTGATGGGAGAGATGGTCACAGTGTAACCCATGGGCTGATGGGAGAGATGGTCACAGTGTAACCCATGGGCTGATGGGAGAGATGGTCACAGTGTAACCCATGGGCTGATGGGAGAGATGGTCACAGTGTAACCCATGGGCTGATGGGAGAGATGGTCACAGTGTAACCCATGGGCTGATGGGAGAGATGGTCACAGTGTAACCCATGGGCTGATGGGAGAGATGGTCACAGTGTAACCCATGGGTGACCCTCTCCCCCGAGACGGGAGGGGGCAGGAAGAGGTCATAATTCGGCTGCTTCACAGAGGCGCCCCGAAACCACTCACGTAAAACCCCCAAAGCCTGCCCTGCACTCCTGACTCGGGATTGGGGCTCCGGAGGAATATTCTGGAAGCTGGATCACGCTCCCAGCTTTCCCCTGATCCTGGATATGGCCCTTTTATCGGGGCGCGTACGATTTTCTGCGACCGCCGTTTCAACGGTGTCCCGCGCTCATTTCAGTAATGCTCACCGCCCCCGAAAATCCCTGAAATTAAGGGTTGAAATTTGGCACATTTTTAAACTTGTTTTGGAGTATGATGTTATCAGGGACTGTTTTCAACCCTCCATAGAAATAAATAAACCTTTTTCAGACATTAAAGTGGAGAAAATCGCTAACTTGTTTTATGTGAATTTA
The DNA here is from genome assembly GCF_963514075.1 of Conger conger. NCBI lineage: Eukaryota > Metazoa > Chordata > Actinopteri > Anguilliformes > Congridae > Conger > Conger conger. The sequence continues at coordinate 23,089,210 of NC_083765.1, forward strand.
TCTGCGGTTTTCTGGAGTGTTTTCAAATGTTTCAAATGGCATCTAAAAATATTCAGTTTGTTTTGATCTAAGCCTGATAAGAACATTTCTCTGTAACACACAATGATGAAATCATCTCTGAACACTGACATCAGAAATGGAGTCACAACTAAGGCACAACCGTTAAAATATGTATGTGTGAGTGCACATGTCTTTAAAGTATGTGTTTAATATAAAGATCCATGCATTGGCAATGTGAATGACTGGTCTCTCACGTGGAACTGAATTCCTCAGTCATTAGCGTCAGAGACAGGCAGGTCCTCCAGAGAACCCGGGGCTTCATTAACACTCACTAAAGCCCTAATACAGGCGGGATGGGGCTCTGTGGTGACACCACTGACAGTAAATGCTGTTTGTTATTTCTCTCTTAATTCAGCTGTACTGAGAGGCACTCTGCCGACCGTGCTAATAACATGACTCTCTCTCTGCTCTCTCTATCTATCTCTTTCTCTCTCTCTATCTGTCTGTCTCTGTCTGTGTCTCTCTCTCTCTGCTCTGTCTTTCTCTCTGTCTCTCTCTCTATCTGTCTCTGTCTCTCTCTGTCTGTCTCTCTGTATCTTTCTCTCTGTCTCTGTCTGTCTTTCTCTCTCTGTCTCTCTCTGCTCTCTCTATCTGTCTCTCTCTGTTTGTCTCTGTCTCTCTCTGTCTGCCTGTCTCTTTCTCTCTCTCTGCTCTCTCTGTATCTCTCGCTCTCTCTCTCTCTCTCTCTCTCTCTCTCTCTCTCTCTCTCTCCTGTTTGCTCGTTTGTGAGGAGACTTAATGAGCAGCAGATTCCTGGCTCCAGAGGCTGATGTTATGAGCTCTTAAGAGCATAAGAATATAAGACTTGTTTGATGAGAAGAGCAGCGCATTGAGCCCCACTGAGGCTTTTCATCTTAATTCCTGTCTAGAGCAGCACTCTTCTACCAACTCTTACTGAAACTGCCAAGCTATTGAAGCCGTTATATATATTTGTATATTTCTGTCTGGTGTGTTCATCCTGTATCGATGCAGACCCGAATACAAGACAGTCCAGTTTTATAATTATTTACATTATCAATGATAAAAAGGCTGAGAGTTGTTTCTTGGTTGCTTGTTGAGGCCTTTGCATCAGCAGTTGAGTAGTTGTGGTCTGGAGTGTGTCAGGATTATGAAAGGAATCTTTCACCTGTCAGTGATGTCACTGCCCCGCAGGTTGGCCTGTGCCCATTCTCACCACCAGAGGGCAGTGTGGTTCCCACAGACAGTGGTGTGAGGCCCCAAGGGACTCAAGTCTAGTAGAAGATGAGCTTGACTCTTACCTTCTTTTATCCTGTAGCGTTAGCGCCCATGCTAATCTTCCACCTGTAAAACCAGAGGAAGGTTTTTTCACTTGCAGTTTCGTGTTAACTCCCAGAATGCATTGCTCTCTGATGAAGAGACAGAGTTGCTGAAAGGTTGGGCCTTTAGCTGAGTTGGGAGTCTCCAGTTGGCCTCTCCATAACATTCTTCACCTGCAGATTTGACATTCTCTCTCTCACACACACACACGCAGACACACACACACAAATACTTTCCCTCTCCCCTACTCTGACCTGTGACCTTGCGTGTTAGTCCAATGTAATTTATACTGCCCTGTATGGTGCAAAGAAGGTGAAATTTTGCCTCTTCTTTGGAGGTTTGAAGTATATCCTCTGTGACCTCCACCCACACATTCTCACACACACAGGTGCACAGACACACACACACACAGCCATGCACACACACTCTCACACACACAGACACAGCCACATGCTCAGACCTGTTTTTGCTTCAGTTAAGAAATCTCATCACACATCACCAATTAAATAAATAAAACATAACCCTCAAATATAATAAGGGAATTAATAAATATTTCCTTTTGATTAAATGTTGGCAACCTCTGGCCTTGGTTCTTTTTGAAGATGAAAACCGACTTCACAATCAGCGCATAAGCATTCAGCTTCAGGCTTTCAATAACACACACTGATCAGATCTGCTTATATTAAGTGATCAAGAAAAGGAGCTGGAGAGTGCCAGGGTAGCTCTGGGTGGCAGTGTGGTGGCAGTGTAGCAGTGAGGAAACAGGATGTGAGGCGTGCTCAAGCAGTGTGTGCACATGTGCGATGGGTGCTCTCTCGCCTGGTGCATTTGAGTCTGCAAGAAAGAGCAGATGGGTGGGGTTTACACTTTCGGGGTCATGTCATTTGTTCTAATACAGCAGGCCAGCTGAGTCAAATGGAGAAAAGTATTTGAATCCAAACCAAATACAATTTAAACCCAGATGCGCTAGATGACTAAATGAGATGAATAAGGCAAAGTTCTGGCCTGCAGGGATGTCTATACCGTGGTGCAGGTCACCAGGTTTTCTGTGCTCAGCTTGCTACAAGAGTAGCCACATTAAATAAGCACCTCTTGCCATGTTTGGCTCTAAAAACACAACTGTGAGGCTAGTCCTCCAGAGCTTGGGTTAATGTGATTGATACTATGTCATATAGAAGTTGCACTTGTGATGAACATGTCAACAGAGAGAAAATACGCATCACCAATAAGTTCAATTTATAGCCGAGTGACAGTGTCGTTCGACTGATATCGCAGAACATTCATGAACGTTCTATTATCGTCCAACGTAGATTGTGGTCCTTGTCCTGAGCAAAAAGTATAAACCAAATTGCGCTGCAACCGGCTAAATCCGTTGCACATGGGCAGTCGCAGCGACACTCTGTCGCTGGACTACAAACTGGCCTTTAGTCTCCATTGAGAAGATGGCCATGAGCAACCCTTTCATCGCAGGGATGGGTGAGAGAAGACGTCTGTACGTTTCCTTCGAGCAGCAGCATCTGCTGACTCATCGTTCATCACGCTGTGGCCAGGGTCAAGGCCGAGGTCACCCTTTGCCCCGAAGAGTTTCCATGGTTACGCACTGCCTGCCAATCACTGTATATTTTGACTGCGCTGAAACTGGAGGACGAATCTCTCCAGCCACAACACGGCAGGCCGTGTTCTGTGCTGGGTTGTTCTCCGGAGTCGAGTGTACTCGTCTCCTCTCTTGTTTTGTCTATATTCTACCACAGGGTCGCCTGCTGAGATTTAACAGATATTGACGAGGCTTTAATTAAATGAATTATTGCCAATGTTGATCTGGTCTCCTGTTAATCGGAGCTATAGGGCTGGATAGATAAGCTCGGTGTGGATTTGTAAAAGAACAAAGGGGTTTAATCGATCACGAAGCAGCTGGATTCAGTATATCACCTTTCACCCCCTTTAAGGATGGCTTTGTAGGATGTTTTCTTTCCCTCACTTTGTACAGATTCTGGTTGTGGTGCTGTAGCTGGCTGTCTTGTTTCTTCATCTGGCACTGTTGCGTTGAATTTGTATCCATCTTGGTGCTGTGTTTGTTTACCATATGTGTTGGTCCATGCCTGGTTCTGATGTACCATAACTCCTGACTTAGCCTATATTTACCATGCGAATGACACTCACTGTGCACCTGCTTATTCATGCGATTATCTAATCAGCCAATTGTGTGGCAGCAGTGCAATTAATAAAATCATGCTCACATCAACCATCAGAATAGGGAAAAAGTTTGATCTCGACCGTGGTAGGATTGTTTGTGCCAGACGGGCTGGTTTGAATATTTCTGTAACTGCTGATCTCCTGGGATTTTCACACACAACAATCTCTAGAGTTTGCAGAGAAAGGTGCAAAAAACTAAAAACATCCAGTGAGTGGAAGTTCTGTCAATGACACTTTTTCAATGATAGGAAAGGATTTACAATGGTCTCATAACAATGTTTCAACACAAAAATCTTGTTACCTTTAATAAGTCTAAAAAATAAGTCTAATAAATACCTAATAAAGTGCTCACTGAGTGTAGATATGATGTTCATGGCTGTAGACAACTGATCCTTTATGCGATTTGGACCTTATCCAACCTGTGTTCTGTAGTTTTTATAATGACCTTTGGTGTGCACTTAATGTACATCACTTTGGATAATGACATGCTACATGTTACAAAGACATGGTTTTTTAATGGGCCAGACAGGCTCCCCTACCCGTACACCCTGCCCTGAACCCTGGAATTCTGGGAAATTGAGTCTTTGTTAATGAGTGTTCATGAGTCCTCACCACCCCTCCCGTTCTCACCACCCATCATCTCTGCATCGGTGGCCAAGCGAAAACACTCCCTGAGAGCCGCATTTCACAACGGCATACAGGGCAGAGGTACGAAACGGGTTTCAACAGAAACGCTCACGTTTCCAAGGAAGCAGAATGTGTGGCTCCTTTCAGAGCTCTGCTGAGAGCCCCCATTGGCTATCGGCAGGCCGCTACCTGCACTGTCTCTCCCTCTCCCTCTGAAATCCGCACTGAAATATGACTCCCTCCACGTGTCAAGTCCTCTTTTAATGGCATGATTCTGTAAGACACACCTATAGTTTTTTACGTCTTAGTTACTCTTTGTATGAAAATCACCTTTGTGAATGCTTCCCCATTCCTGAAGAGTGGGTTATTGGAACAGTTTGTTTGGTCAAAAATACACTCACTGGGCACTTTATTAGGAACACCCGTACTCCTACCTATTCATGTGATCTAATCAGCCAATTGTGTGGCAGCAGTGCAATCCATAAAATCATGTAGATATGGGTTAGGAGCTTTAATTAACGTCCACATCCACCATCAGAATGGGGAAAAATTACTTTGACTAAGTGACTTTGACCGTGGAATGATGAATGAGTTGGTGCCAGAGAGGGTGGTTTGAGTATCTCAGAAACTGATGATCTCCTGATATTTTCATGCACACATTGTTAATGAGAGAGGTCAGAGGAGAACGGCCAGACTGGTCAAAGCTGACAGGAAGGTGACAGTAATGCAAATAACCACGCATTATTGTTGGGGCGACATGGCTCAGTCGCCTGGGTTGCCGGTTCGGAGGGTTGCCGGTTCGATCCCCCGCCTGGGTTGTGTCGAAGTGTCCCTGAGTAAGATTCCTAACCCCCAAATGCTCCTGACGAGCTTGTTGGTGCCTTGCATGGCAGCCAATCACCGTCGGTGTGTGAGTGTGTGTTTGAATGGGTGAATGAGAAGCATCAATTGTACAGTGCTTTGGATAAAGGCGCTATATAAATGCCAACTGTTTACCATTTTAATTACAACAGTGGTATGCAGAAGAGCATCTCTGAATGCACAATGCGTCAAACCTCTGAGTGGATAGGCTGCAGTAGCAGAAGACCAAATACGTGTATATGGGCAGTGTGGATCCAGTCAATCGATCTCTTCAGTGGGGAGGTAATGCAGGGGTAAATGAGGGGTTAATGTCACTGACGGTGGCAGTAAGGTGGACCAACCGATCAGGTGAATCGCAGGCTGAAGAAGCAGAACGAGGCGGAAGTAGGAGATAGAGATCTGGCACACAGTGGTGGCCTAGGTCAACTCGTCCAACAAGTTCTCACTTTGTGCAGAAAAAGTCTAACACTGTCAAAGTTAAGACAAAAGCTTATTGTACATTGGTCTGTGTCTTTGTCAATGGCTTTGTTTCTATTGCCTGCAATCCTGGCAGTTCTCCACCTTTTAGTGCACCTGTCATATGCAATGACCTTTCTAGAGTTCTAGAACATTGATTTAGAATTTTGTAAAAATAAACATTCCAAAAAACCCTAGTCTTCTAAGGGTTAATGTCAGATCTTCTGGGTCCGTGTTATGTGCTAGGATGGCTCTTCCTCCTGTTGGTCTGAAGTGATTTGAGATTAAATCTCAGTTGGCTCATGAGATTTAATCCCTGTTGTAGTCATATCAGATGGAGTCTTGGCTGTGTTTCCCCAGGATCACACACTTTAAGCCTGCTTTAGTTCCTTCTTTTACCCATTTCCCCATTCTATAGACATTTGGTTGTGCTGCTTGCCTTCATGAGGGGTCATGAGCTTTACCAAAGCACAAGGCAAATACATTTTTTACATAAAAACAGAAAACCCCACTTCTGACACTGGAATCTGCTCCACACTGCCCCCTACCCGTAACACATGGGTCTGCAGTGGCTGACAGCAAAAACACGTTAAACACAGGTCTCCCAGACCAGGTCTCCCAGACCATTCCCATGTTAATTAGGATGCGAGATGAGGGAGCTTTAACGAGCTGGAGGGTCATTCTGTGTTGTTGGCCGGCATCTGTCAGTACACAGGCTGCTTTTGTAGCTTCTAAAATGAAAGTTTACTGACAGCCTGAGGCAGGATTGTGCTGTTCTCCCTCTGATGCCAATTAAACAGGACGGGGGGGGGGGGGGGGGGGGGGGGACTTTTTTTAATGAGATTTTGACGTTGTAGAGAAATAACGAGCAGGCATGCCGTCCCGGTCCAGCCTCTTTGGAGGTCACACGTGGAGAGGGAGAGCGGAGAGACCTCCACAACTGCCATTACATTAGCGTGATTTACCTTTTTATCCAAACAGGGGGACAATCCCCCCCGGAGCAATGTGGGGTTATGGGCCTTGCTTAAGAGCCCAATGGCTGTGCAGCTACACTGGGGCTTGAACCACCAAACTTCCAGGTCCCAGTCATGCAACTTAGCCACTAGGCTGTATAATCTTAGCCACTAGGCTATAGCACATTAGCCTTAAGCCATTAGCCACTTGGCTGTCATTGCCAGCTGAATTTCCCTGAGCAATGCCATTGTAGAATTCCTCTGCCTCTCCCAATACAAACAACCTTGTGGCTTATTGAGTGATATCGATAGGTTTCAATCACTTTGGGTTTGACAAAAAAGAGAACGTTCCTTTGCTCACTCCGGAACAAAAAAATTATTCTAGCAAAAGTGAACAATCTCTACTGTTCGTGCGTCATGCACAGTCAGAAACCAGCAAGTCTGATGCCGTTGTGCAGTTTCTGCGCTCTCTCAGCTTCAGACATTACAGTGCTGTGATTTTGATCAATGCCACCCTGTTACCATGGCAGGTAATCCCGTTATCGTCTTACGGCAACTGTTGCGTCGACATAACGCGGTGGTTGTTGAGCGCTGATGTTTTTTTTTTGGTGCAATTATCACACAGATGGAAGTAAAGTAGCGAAACAACGACACACAACACCTCCAGCAGACTCTGAACAAAGACCGCAAAACAATGCCGTACACATTGCTGAAAAGGACAGGGAAGAATCAAATTCAAGAGAAGAATGGAAGGGACCCGTTCTCTAACTGCCAGCAGATCCGCCCCCCTGCAGGCTTTGTGCGGCCTGTCGAAACGGCTGAAATGAAGCGCGGCTGGGCCAGGCCGCACGGTGGGAAGACGGCCAGTAGGGGGCGATCTTCCCTCCGGGCCGACACAATGCGCAGCCGATGGGCACGCTGTGCTGTAGGAGGTGCGGTGTTTGTGGAAAGTGTTTGGCCCGCTGGTCGCTTAGGACCCTATTGTATTACCGCAGATGTAGGCGTACGTGTCAAGTCCATAATAAGCACCAGTTTTACCTGCACAATAAATCCATGTAAGATGAGAATATCACACAGTAATGATCATTTACTACTAATAATTATAATTATAAAAAAATAATATTATAGTTATATTTTACGACTACTCCTGCTACTGCTCAGTACCACTACCACTTCAACTTACTACTACTACTACTACTACTACTAATACTAATAATTTCAGGACCTCGAGAACTGTGTGGGCAGACATTACTGTTAAGGACGTACAATGCTTAATTCCCATTGAGAAACTTATTCCCACAGAGATTGCTGTGTCTCAAACATTATGGTGCCCTGAAATGGGGGGGATTATGTATATGCACTGCTGTAATTTCTACATGGTGAAGGCATGTATAAAATATATAAAAATACCCTTTATTAAAATCTGACAATGTGCACTTTAACCACATGTGATGTGAGGCAAATATATAAATGATGGGGCTTTGTCCCAAACATTATGGAGAGCACTGTAAATGACCCTCCTGCCTTTATAATTATTAGCTCTGCAGACAATGTCCTGGGGGCTACAGGTGAGGGAGGAGAACAGGTCTGACCAATGAGAGGAATAGTATGGAGGGGGAGGGGCTTATGTCGTAGACTCCGCCCTCCGTTCTGATGTCATCATAATGGTGTGCTGTTTGACTTGATTTTCTGTGCCGTGATACTTCCCATCTGGCAAATGGCCACAACCGCCTCCACTGTGTCAGGCTCTTTGACTATTTCTTCCTGGGGGGCATTAAGTAAGCAGTACGTTTGTGTAGAGCAATTACTTCAAATTATTTCACTTGCAGGAGGTATGCTAGCGTAGAGTTTTTTCCTTAACAACAATCAAAGGGCTGCAAACTTCTCCTCTTGGTTGGCTCAATTGCAGCAGGCATGATCACAGGAAAGTATTTGAATCCAAAACAATGACATGTTTGACCCAGGTCTCGTGCTGCCATTGACTAGCCCTGGTGTTCAACATCCATGCAGATTTGGGTATAAGAGTGTTAGGGAGCGTACGTAAGCCAGGTGCTCTGGCCTTCCTGCCACAGAGCCGACCTTAACACGGCGCAAATGTTCAGCGGGCCTCCTGTGCCCCCCGCTGCCCTCCTGCGTCCCCCCCCCCCCCCGCCACCCTCCCGTGCCCCCCGGCGATCCGTGTAATGCTCGTTAGGATGCACAGCAGACAGCACGCATCAGCCATTTTATTAGCACGGAGTCTCCTCGCCCTGGGCAGCCCCATTCAAAAACTACACACAGACACAGAGACTCACAGAGCCCTCCGTTTCCAATACAGAGGGAAGACACTTTAATCTGACTCAAAATGGACTGCGTTCCATGTGTACAACTCTACTTCTAGCGTCTGTTCTGTGTCTCCCTGCTTTTCTTGAAAAGCGTAACGCATGCTTCTCTCTCTCTCTCTCTCACACACACACACACACATAAGCTTTTACTTAGTACCATAGTACTCTCTCTGTCTTTCTGTCTGTCTGTCTCTCTCTCTCACACACACACATGCCGTCAGGCTCACACACACACACATATTTTTCTAATTTCCATGATTTATTTAAAAAGAAAGCTGTGCTATTTACATGTGTAGACCAGTTGCTTACGCATTTACAAATCAAATCCATTTGTTGTGCCAGAATTCACATTTCATTTTGCAATTTTTAACAATGTTTCACAATTTTTCTGACTTTATTAATATATTTTAAAACTGAGCTCCTCCTCATTTCAACATTTGCTTATGGTGTACAAACCCAGGCAGAATTACTGAATGGATACCAGGCAGCCAGGTTACCAGAGAAAAGAAACACATCTATAATTAAGGGTTACTTTTTTAATGTTAGTATAATTCCCTTGTAACCAAGGACGGACATTTCATGACCAACCAGAATTTGTCTTTAACCCTTTGAAGAGTAGTTTAGTTTTTTCTAAATTCAGTGTTCTAGAACTCCACTGCTTTTTGTTACCAGTAGTGACTGTGACATCAGCATCAGAATGTTCAGTTAAGAATGTTCTAATCACTTGATTTGTGATCTTACACCTTAAAGGGTCAAAAAGCTCAGACTTGCTGCTTTTGGTGGACTGTAGCCATCTTCAGCTGTCGGACGTTAGACCCAATTCAGAGTTATTAAAAGAGAAATGGAAGCCGGAAAGACTGTGGAATTTGTGCAGGGTTTTAAAACCGAGCTGAGAAATATCCAGCAGTGCGTTGCTAAGTAGATCAGTAATGACTCTATATCCCTGTTGGTATTTGAGGGGATGAATGAAGGCGGCCGTATCACGGTAACAAGCTCAGGAGAACGTTCTTTCTCACCCCTAAACTAACCGATTGTGTGGCTGCTACCATCAGCTCACAAAGACTTCCTGCTCTGGCCTGGAGGCTGAGCAGATAGAGATGGTAATCTGTGGAATGCAGGGTCAGGGTGTAAGTGTGTAAGTGTGTGAGGCTGTTGTCATGCAGGTATTATCTAGCTGCAGGTGATATGGAAATGTGTGCCATTGGCTCTATAGGTTGTGTGAATGGGGCGAGAGAGAATACACCCTCCAGCTGAGCCATCAGTAAGCAATCACTTACAGATGGGCCTCCAGCCCCACTTCAGTAAATAAATATTACAGATTATTGTCATGACAAATATTACTATGTTGTCCTGCTCATCATTCATAATTATATGAATGATAGTAATTACACTACAGTCATTTGATGCTTTTTTTTAAATCCAAAGCAACTTTGATTTGATTAGACTACGCAGGGGCCAATCCCCCCTGGAGCAATGTGGGGTCTTCCTGTGGCTTCCTGGGGCTTGAGCCACCGACCTTCCAGGTCCCAATCAAGCACCTTAAGCTATAGGCTGCCCCCCTATAATATACTTATATATAAATAATAATAATAACAACAACAACAACACCAATAATAATAATAATAATAATAATAATGATGTTAAGCATGTTCTGCAAGTTTCAGCATTTTCCCCATTTTTTCGCATGGTGATAGCAGATTCCTGGCTTGTTGATCACTAATAGGGAGAAACTTCATAAAATCCCTTTGGTGGCACAGTTGGGCCTTTTGAGTTACTGTATGCAGACAAATCATCGGAACCTGACAAAATATTTCATAGTTCATAACTCCAGCATCTGGAGCAGGACAAACGGCTCACGTGCCACTTTCAGCTCTATAATCCTCTAATATTTATGACATTTTTCCATCCTGGAAAACTTTTTCAAAAATGCCCCTTTCTCCCACATATCATGGTAAATAAATGTTGAATTGGGAGCAAAGCAGGCTGTAGATGTCTTTGGGTGTGTGTGTGTGTCTGCATGTGTGTGTATGTGTCTGCGTGTGTGTGTGCGTGTGCATGTGTGTGTGCGCTTGTGTGTGTGTGTCTGTCTGTGTGTGTACTTGTGTGTGTGTGTCTGGGCATGTGTATGTATGCGTCTGCATGTGTGTGTGTGTATCTGCGTGCGTGTGCTTGTGTGTGTGTGTCTGCACGTGCATGTGTGTGTGCATGTGTCTGCGTGCGTGTGTGTGTCTGCATGTGTGTGTCTGCGTTTGTGTGCGCATGTGTCTCTGTGTGTGTCTGCGTTTCTGTGTGCCTGTGTGTGTGTGTGTCTGTGTTTATGTGTGCATGTTTGTGTGTATGTCGGCATGTGTATGTGTGTGTGTGTGTTTGCATTCGTGTGTGTGTGTGTGTCTGCGTTTGTGTGTGCAGGTGTGTGTCTGTGTGTGTGTGTGTGTCTGCATGTGTGTGTTGGGTGTTTCAGGCATGGAGGAGCATCCGCAGCTGGCAAACAGGATGGTGTTTACTCCTCAAACAGTTTTCTGAGTCCCGTTTCGTTTCATTTCACGCTGCTAAAGACAACAGGATGAGGCACACGTTGTGTCTAATGCACACGTGTGTGGCGGCCGCGAACATCGCCGTGAGGGTTCATCGTCTGTCTCCAAATGACCAGCTACCAGCTGTTTCAAAAAATAGCTTGAGCTGGTCAAACCATGTTGAGTATGGAGCTGGTCTGAACTGGTCAGCTACCAGCTGTTTCAAAACATCCATGTTGAGGATTCAAATACGTTTCTGCATTTTACTAAGCTTGCCTGGTGTATTAGAGCAAATGAAATGATCCCAAAAGTGCAAACCCCGCCCATCTGCTCCTCCTTGCAGGCTCAAAGCCACATGGCAAGATCAATAGAGCACAGAAAAGTATTTGAATCCAAAACAAAAAAACTCAGGTCTGGTAAAGAGTAACTGGGCCGGGGTGAAAAAATCAGCCAACATCAGTGCAGACAACCGGCAAAACCAGGATGAGGAGATTACAGCAACCTCATGGCTGGTAGCAATGGCCACAGGTGAAAGGTCAGATAGCGCTGTGCTAACCTGCAGGGTATGGTCAGATAGCTCTGTGCTAACCTGCAGGGTATGGTCAGATAGCTCTGTGCTAACCTGCAGGGTATGGTCAGATAGCGCTGTGCTAACCTGCAGGGTATGGTCAGATAGCGCTGTGCTAACCTGCAGGGTATGGTCAGATAGCTCTGTGCTAACCTGCAGGGTATGGTCAGATAGCGCTGTGCTAACCTGCAGGGTATGGTCAGATAGCGCTGTGCTAACCTGCAGGGTATGGTCAGATAGCGCTGTGCTAACCTGCAGGGTATGGTCAGATAGCGCTTTGCTAACCTGCAGGGTATGGTCAGTTAGCGCTGTGCTAACCTGCGAGGTACAGTCAGATAGCTCTGTGCTAACCTGCAGGGTATGGTCAGATAGCGCTGTGCTAACCTGCAGGGTATGGTCAGATAGCGCTGTGCTAACCTGCAGGGTATGGTCAGATAGCTCTGTGCTAACCTGCAGGGTACAGTCAGATAGCTGTGTGCTAACCTGTAGGGTATGGTCAGATAGCTCTGTGCTAACCTGCAGGGTGTGGTCAGATAGCGCTGTGCTAACCTGCGAGGTACAGTCAGATAGCTCTGTGCTAACCTGCAGAGTATGGTCAGATAGTGCTGTGCTAACCTGCAGGGTATGGTCAGATAGTGCTGTGCTAACCTGCAGGGTATGGTCAGATAGCGCTGTGCTAACCTGCAGGGTATGGTCAGATAGCTCTGTGTTAACCTGTAGGGTATGGTCAGATAGCGCTGTGCTAACCGGCAGGGTATGGTCAGATAGTGCTGTGCTAACCTGGTTACAGTCCAAAGCAGAGTCAGGGAACAGAGGTGGAAATTCCAGGTTCAGAAAGTAAAAGTCCTCCCCAGTATTTTGCTCCAGTCTCATGGATTTACTAATTAACACAATTCCTTCTGCCAGGAGGTAGAACCCGATTAGTGAAATCAGCTGGCTGAGATCACGGGTGGGAGAAACACACGGCAGGACTTTCACTTTCTGACCACTGGACTCTCCCAGCTCAGCTGGGGAAACACGGCGCTGTGCTGGAGCGGAGAGGCAGGAGCTAGGACCCAGCGGACGCTGCCAGGCCTCCTCCCCTCCCCTCCCTCCCTCTTCTCACGAGCAGCCAGGCTGACTCACCACCGTACGAGGGATCAGAGACAGCGGTAAGCGCGCACTATTCGCCCAGGCTCGGATAAGGAGGGGGACGATGATGATGGGTTGACCGCGAGAGGAAGAGCGCACACCTGAAACAGACACCTGAAGCATGGAGCCCAACAAAGTTCTCCATTTCGTGCCGTCGGGTGAGTGTGTGAGGAGTGTGTGCGGAGTGTGTGGCATCCTCGGGGTTCCCTGCGCTGAAACATGAGGAACCAACATGTGCTGGTCTGACAAACGCACGGGGAAAAATGCTCCTGGGGGGAGAGAGAGAGTGAGAGAGAGGTGGTGTTTATGAGGTCAAATAAGTTGTTGCTTTGCCACTGGGGGTTGGGGTGGGGGGTGGTTGTGGCGCTTGGAAAGAAAGGTTCGTTAATTTTGTTTACACACAAAATGTGTCTTGGTTTATTTTTTAATTTTTGTGTTTTTTTGAGGAGGGGGTGTGTTGGTGGTGTTTTTTTGACACAGCTGTGTAGAGCAGTGGTCTTGCATTTTGTTTGTGTAGTGTATGTGTATGTGTATGTGTGTGCGCGTGTGTGTGTGTTGTAGGCTCCGGGCTGTTCTATGGCTTTCATCTTAGTCTTAAAAAAAAAAGGGGGGGTGGGGTAATGTGAGACCCCCCACCCCCTTCAAAAAAAGAAACATTACCTGTAAAACAAGGGGAGTAGGAAGGAAGTGGTGTGTCGAGCGATGCTAATTTAAACGCGATACGCCATGTGTCCTCAAATCAGTCGCTGTGGATCAACAACCGTCTTCGCGGGAAGTCCTCAGAGAGAGAGGGTTTTTTTAGGAGATGCGACGCTGCTCCCAGGGGGGATTGAGCGTTCCCTTCCTTGTGTGTGTGTGTGTGTTTGTGTGTGTGCGTGTGTGTGTGTTTGTATGTGTGTGTGTGTGCATTTGTGTGTGTGACTGAGTGTGTGTGTTTTGTGTGTGTATGTGTGTGCATGTCTGTGTGTGTGGAGTATGTGTCTGTGTGTATGTGTGCGCATGTCTGTGTATGTATGTATGTGTGCATTTGTGCGTGTGAGTGCATGTGTGTGTGTGTGTGTGCATGTCTGTGTGTGTATGTGTGTGTATATGTCTGTGTGTATGTGTGTGTATGTGTGTGCATGTCTGTGTATGTGTGTGTGTATATGTGTGCATGTCTGTGTGTGTGTGTGTGTATGTATGTGTGTGCATGTGTGCATGTCTGTGTGTGTGTGTGTATGTATGTGTGTGCGAAAGCTTGTTTTACAGGACTGAATTCCTCAGAACTGGTGTGGTCTGTATGCGTTGGTCTGGCAGACTGGCAGACAGCGGAGTGTAGAGAGTATAGGGTAGGATTGTATAATTTACATGTGGCGAGTGTAGGGTGGGTAGGATTGTGGGGAGTGTAGTTTGCATGTAGAAGGCTGATGAAGCGAGTGTAGTGGTGCATCAGGTGGTTGGAGAAGATCTGTGATGTGGATCCTGATCAGCATTCAGCTCCTTCCTGTGTAGCGCTCATATCCCAACCTGACCATCTGTCCCCACCAACACACAAACGTCCCCACTAACACACACTGACACTGAACACACTAACACAGACTCTGAACACACACGGACTCTGAACACACTAACACACGCTCTAAACACACACTGACACTGAACACACTAACACACACGATCTGAACACACGCTGACACTGAACACACTAACACACATATGCACTAACACACACTGACACTGAACACACTAACACACACGCTCTGAACACACAAGAATACACACAAACACAGGCACACACACGCATGTATGCATGTGCACTCACACACACACACACACACACACACATTCCTTGCTAAGGACCCATGGTGTAAAGACGCAGCGTACTCCGTATTAGAGGAACACTCATTGCCTGTTCTGAGTGAAAGCTAACGTGGCGTGCCCAGCTGCTAGAGACAGTAGGATGTATGTTTTCCGCTCTACGATGAGACAGCTCTCCCAAGAGCCTTGTGATAATGGATGAAGGTAGTCTGCTAACAAAGAGAGGAGTCATGGTGCTCACTTCAGAATAAAAAGGACTCCATCAGTTCCCCAACGCAGGCGACATTATCCTCGCTCTGACACCAGCAGTTTCGTTTCAGCGCGTAGTTTACCCCTCCAGATCTCCATAATGCCTGAGATTTAGAGACTTTCGCAAGGGCTGAGTTTACTCGGAGAGTCCAGGACAAATAAAACACAAAGTGTGCTAACTGCAGCGCTGTCTTCATTACTTCTGATTATTGCAGTTTACAACATCCATTAGTGACAGGCACTGTACTTAATCAAACAGATATTCCATTAAACAATATTAAACAATATTACAATAATGTGTTTCACACAGCATTAGAACAGATACGTGGTTTAATTAGGACAGATGTTTATTTCACAATATTAGAACAGATAATATATTTATTAATATTAGAAGCGGTATTGCCATCAGTGAAATAAGGGACAAAAGACTGAAAATCAACGCGATTAATTAAGATTCAGACATTTTTGACGGCCTCTAATTGGGAAGTTTGCTGCTCCGGATGGCGACATTACAATGGGCATTCCTGAGTTCTGGGAGGCCGGGTAATTCATCCCTTTCTGCTGTCTCAGGAGGGCACAATAACGCGCCAAAAACGGGCCCATTAATCCAGCGCAACAACAACCGCGCCGTTCAACCAACACGTTCCGCCCGTGAATAGCATCGGCCCGTTTGCATTCTGTGCGGATAGGACACGCAGGGCCGTTTTAGCTGCTGCTGACTTCCTGTCAGATGTGCTCTAAGTCGCTAATTCGGGTTTCTGTTACCCCCGGCAGAGCAGAGATGGGACCGAGGGCACCCACGTATTTTCGCTGTTAAAATGTAAACATTTTTCTTATTTGAAGAACGTCTGAACAGCGTGAAACCGCCTTCTTCGGCAACATCAACACGGCGTGATGTGATTGCGCTGTCTGCGTCACACGGGAGCCACTGCCAGCTTCTGAGCGGGACCGCTTCTTTTCATTCCGTCCGCGCTGTCCCTGGAAGACTCTTCGGCTCCGGCCCGATCGGTTTGACACGCTAGTATTCCGGTTTTATAGCTTCTGTTAGAATATGGCCGTCCGTGCTTTACTGTGGAGACGGCATCAGTTCCACCGTCTCTCTCTCTCACCTCGAACTGACAGCTCGCAGCTCATATTTGAGAACGCGGAGATAGAGGGCCACTTCCTGTTTAGCAACACAGTGTTCTGCCACGCTTGACAAGGTGACATTATTCTCGCCTCCCTCCCCCCTCCCTCTCCCTCCCAAACGTGTCCTCCTCCTCGTCTATCACTATTGTAACATCACCTCTGCCAAGCGCGAGGGTGAAATCAGTCAAATGTGTGGAAAGAGGCCGTGAGGAAATCAGGGTTGCTTGTTAAGGTTGGGAATTAAGTCTGTCCTGTGGACGCAGACATAGCCGTGAATGCAAATGCGATGCTCGTTAGCCGAGGCCCTGATTGCTCGGCCAAGCCGGCGAGCACCTTCACTGCAGATCTCGGGTTCGGCCTCCTCTCTGAATGCCGTTAATACAAACGGAGCCTGTAATTACGAGCAACCAGGGAGAGGCTCCACTGGTCAGAGCGCGGCGCTTTGAGACGGTGACGTCGGCGTCTCGCAGGGACAAAGTCACCTCAGCGTGGCACCCCAGCCATCTGGCGCGGCTCACCTCCGACCCGGGCACACCACAACACAACGTGTCCGTTTGTGCCCCCTCCTTATGTAACCCAAAAACGTTTCAGGCAAACAAATAAGACGTACAAAACAAAACAAACAAAAAAACAGAAAAAGAAACGGGAAGTTGTGTAACGTTTTCTTTCACCTCCTGTTTCTGCGATACCATGTCAAGCATGCGCCCCCCCCCCCCTCCCCCCCTGCCCCATTCCTCCCCCCAGCAAAGCTCAGATTGTTTCAAGATGTTTCAAGGATACCAGCCCAGCGCTGATGAATTCCGACCTTCGGGTTTGAGTGTCTGCAGGAGTCTCGTGCCACCAGAGCGGAGTATGGGGGGGGGGGGTTCGGAGAGAGTATTTTACCGCCCCCCCTCCTGGCCCCCCTCAGACTGCAGCTGAGTGAAAGTAAACTCCCGCGCCCAGCGGCGCTGAAACGAGCTGCAGCGCGGTGCCCTGAGCTGCAGCGCGGTGCCCTGAGCTGAGCGCCGGCCTTTTCAGAGCGCTTTTGGGCCGCGTCGGGCTAATGAGTCCGGGGCCTGTCGGACGGCCCAATGTGCAAGCGATTAGCAGGATTCCCTGAGCGGTGATTAGCGGAGTGCGGCCACAGGAAAAGAGCAGGAAAGGGGACCGGGATGGGGTACCCCAGGGGTCCACGCTGGTAACTGTTAAAAAGCGGAGCCGCAAGGGCATTTCTGAACCATGATCAACGCATGCTGTGCCTCTGAGCCAAAGCAGGGGGTGATGGGAAGCCTCCTTATAGGTGGAAAAAACCCGAAAGAGAGGACTGAGAGAGAACTACAATGCAGACCTCAGCTTCGCCCGGGTCGTCAGCGATGGGATTTCCCCCTTGTGCCGAGAGGGCGTCTGCAGAAGTGTGACCTCAGTCCTGCCCCCAGGGCTCCACTCCTACCCCCAGACCAGTCCCAGTCCCCAGATGACGCTCTCAGAGTCTGGCACAGGCCAGTGCAGGTCAGCCATTTCCACCCATCTGCGTGTGGCCAAGCATTTGCATTTTCTGCAACCTGGAGAGTGGCAGAGAGAGAGAGATAGAGAGAGAGAGAGAGACAGAGAGAGAGAGAGTGAGAGTGAGAGAGAGAGGTGGTGTTTATGAGTTCAAATAAGTTGTTGCTTTGCCACTGGGGGGTGGGGGTGGGGGTGTTTGTTGCGCTTGGAAAGAAAGGTATGTTAATTTTGCTTAGACACAAAATAGTGATAATAATAAACTGACTTGGTTTATTTTTTAATGATGGGGGTTTTTTTAAGGTTGGTGGTGGGGAGGCTTTTTTTGGTACAGCTGTGTCGAGAAGTGGTCTTGTGTTTGTGGGGTGTGTGTGTGTGTGTGTGTGTGTGTGTGTCTTCAGTTGTGAGAGCTTCTTAGTTCCTCATTCCCATAGTTCTAGCCAGCTCTCTGCACAACATACTGTAGATATTTCACTCTGGAAAAACAGAGTAAAATATCCCTCTTCATGGAGCCATGAAACTTATATCAGCAGTTACAGCAGCTGTAGAAATTATAGCATTTAATTGATCTATTCTTACCTGAGCTCCCCCTTCTTTTTCATGATATCAATTCAAGATTCAAGATGAGTGCATTTGTCACATGCTCATACCAGTACTATATATACCAACAACATTCATGTTTCATACAAATGTCCATTCATTGTAGTGGATGAATGCTTGAAGCTCTATATGTACTGTATCACAAGTCTTGGCCTTGTTATTTTGTGACCAAACTAGTTATGTTGAGGCGAAATAATTTGCCAATGCAAAGGCAACCACCTGAAAAAAGTTTAAAGCATAATTTTGTCACTGCAGATTTGAAGTTATGCTCAGTGTTAAAACTGACTTGACTTTTTAATTGTTTTTGTTTTTTTTTATTGGCGATAGGTGGATATATCTCACTACACATCCAGCAGCCGTTTTCTGCTGAAGGGAGCAGAGCCAGAAACCTCCCACCAATCACCTTTGGCTTTGTTTAGTTTATTGTCGGCAACGTGCAGTGTGATTCGTGGAGAGTTCCTCTGTGAGAGTAAAGTGATGATGCTGATGTTCCTGTTTTCTTATGCTCTAACAGGAAGTCGATCTCCCCATGGCTGCAAAGTATACACTCAGCGGTCACTTTATTAGGTACACCTGTACACCAGCTCGTTCATGCAAATATTTCATGCTTTTATGCATTGAGTTGCTGCCACGTCATTGGCTGATTAGATTGCATTAAAAAGCTGGTTTACAGGTCTGTTGAGGAAAGTGGTCACTGAGTGTATGCACAGAGCACATGTACAGTGTGTGTGTGTGTGCATGCATGAGTGCTGGTGTGGTGTGTGCTTGCGTGGTGTGTGCATGTATGCGTTTGTGTGGGCTGTGTAAATAGACACACCTTGAGTTAAATACTTAAAGGCACTTTACTAGTCTGCGTGAGGTATTATTTCAGCTGCTCACACATTTAGTCTGGCTCTGCCTGTCCACAGTGTCAGTGTTTGTGTTCAGTGTTAGTAGCAGTGTTAATATTGTGCACTGTAGCAGTAGTGGTTATT
This sequence comes from Conger conger, assembly GCF_963514075.1. Classification (NCBI taxonomy): domain Eukaryota; kingdom Metazoa; phylum Chordata; class Actinopteri; order Anguilliformes; family Congridae; genus Conger; species Conger conger. Next base: position 23,108,404 of record NC_083765.1, read on the forward strand.
GTGTATTCAGTGTTTACAGCAGTGTTAATATTGTGCACTGTGGCAGCAGTAGTTAGTGTTGGTGTTGTGTATTCAGTGTTAACAGCCATGTTAATATTGTACACTGTGGCAGCAGTGGTTATTGTGTATTCAGTGTTAACAGCAATGTTAATATTCTCCAGTGGCAGCAGTAGTTATTGTGTTGGTTATTGTGTATTCAGTGTTAATAGCAGTGTTAATATTATGGTAGCGGGTATTTGCAGTTTGCAGGGGCGAGTTCAGTCATGTGGGTGAGCGAGCAGTTTATCTGACAGGAAGCACTCGCAGTGCCACATCATCGAGCTTCCTGTGCATCGCTCTTAACGCCACGCCATGCGGCAGGAAGCACCGGGCATCCGTCAGTCACTGATCCCCCCAGTCACTGATCCCTTCAGTCACTGATCCCCCCAGTCACTGATCCCCCCAGTCACTGATCCCCTCGGTCACTGATCCCCCCAGTACCTGATCCCCTCAGTCACTGATCCCCCCGGTCACTGATCCCCTCAGTCACTGATCCCCCCGGTCACTGATCCCCTCAGTCACTGATCCCCCCGGTCACTGATCCCCTCGGTCACTGATCCCCCCGGTCACTGATCCCCTCAGTCACTGATCCCCCCGGTCACTGATCCCCTCAGTCACTTCCGTCTGCGGCCGTCCCAGTGTTCTCATCGTTCCCACACATAGGAACAGGAACCTGCCCTCTCATAATGCTTAGAAAATCATACTTGGAAATTTGGTACTCATTCGTACCCAAAGAGAACATTACTGGACTTTCATGGTACATTGTCACCTTATCTCTGAGAGTGTGCATCTTCTGGCTGATGCTGAAACCGTTCCCTGTAGAACAATCCGGAACAGAGTGGAGCGAGCGCTCTCACTCTGGCCAACAGGCTGCCGCATGGTGGGAGGGTCAGGACAGCCTGCACACACGTGGGGAGAAAGTGAAAGGAGTGTGTGGAGATAAGATGAAGCTGGAACTGATTGCACTGGTTTGGCTTCCTGATGATGGCCTCAGGGCACCTCCTGAGTGTGCACAGTGCTGCCTTTTTACTCACTCTCAATGTCACTCACTGACACACTCACAGCCACTTACTCATTCACTCACTCACTCACTCACTCCCTCACTCACACACATTCACTCACTCACTCTCTCACTCACATTCACTCACTCTCTCACTCACTCACTCACACTCACACACATTCACTCACTCACTCTCACTCACTCACACACACTCACTCAGTCTCACAGTTATGCAAACTCATGCACTGAGTTGCTCACAGTGCAGTTTGAATGGCAGTTAAAGGAAGTGACAAAGCTTTATGAGACATAGACATTTCCATTTAGTCCAATCCCGCCTCCAGTGATCTCTGACCCCGTAGACTCATTCATTTTATGGAAATGAATTTAATGTATAAAAACGTGTACTGTCCGTGAGATGCATTAAGCTTGAGCAGATTTCTGGACTGTACTGAAGGAAAATAAATGAACACCATGTCCTCCTGGGACCTTCTGACATAATACAAGTGTCTTGGATGAGAAAAACAAAGATATTATCCAAGATATTATTTATTTAATTTTCCCTTGTAGTTTAGATTTCAGCATAATATAATATAATATAATATAATATAATATAATATAATATAATATAATATAATATAATAACTATTAGGAAGACTTGTGGTGTGTGTGTGGTGATAATTCAGTCATAAAAGGTTTGTCTACCTTTCTTCAATTTGTCACCGTGTTATTATACATATTCAACCTTTTCATCCCGAGGAATATTAAACATGCTAGATTATTGTTTGTTGCAATCAGTGCATTTGACCTTTGATGGAGTGCAGTTCTCTACGCTTCGGAGATGGCACTAGTAAATGCCGCTTGGATGAAATCTACCTTTAAAATAAACTGTAAGACTCCATTGTGGACAAACATGTTATCTACATTAATACCTAGGTGTGACTTAACGTTCGTACCTGTGCCAAAATGTTTGGCTTCGGGCGGTAAACGTTGGCAGCTTCATGCACACCCTCCAGCGAAACCTCAAATATCTTCCAGCAGGGCTGTTGGTCTGCGTGTCCTGTTATAAGGCATGGTTCTGGTCTGACTAAGGTACATGACTGGGACCCAGAAGGTTGGTGGATCAAGCCCCTATGTAGCCAAGATAAGATCCGCACAGCTGTTGGACTCTTGAGCAAGGCCCTTAACCCTGCATTGCTCAAGGTGGGATTGGCCCCTGCTTAGTCTAAGCAACTGTAAATCGCTTTGGATAAAAGCATCAGCTAAATAACAAATTATGATTATTATTCTCTCTAAATCTACCTGTTGAGCCACAAGATTTTTGCGATCATATCCAAAAAACAAATGTATGGGTAAGAAAACAGAAGCAGTAAAATAATTCTGATTAAACATTCTGATTATAATCATAAGTCATTTTATATATAATCATCATTAGTCATTTTTATTTAAATAATTTGTTCCTTGGCCATTTTCTTCCAGTTGTGAATTATTTGTAGAAATTAAATTATTATTATTTTTAGATATATAATCAGTTCTATTCTACATAAGCACTTTCAAAAAATAGGTAATTAGTGCAGGTGCTTTTTATGTTATGAACATAAAATTATGAACTGTTCTAAAATGGTTTAAGCTTAATTGTCCAAAAGTGCATTTTTATTCAATACAAGTGATTAAAAAATACACATTTTTTATATTTTTATATTACTGATACCGACATAAAATGACGCTGTCCTTGCAGCTTATTGTTTGAAGCACGCCTTCCACACCTGCGTACAGAAGAAGCAGAAACGTGTGACTGCTCCTCAAAGCTCAAAGGCTGGCAGATTAATCATGACCTAATGAGATTATAACATTTCAATGACATCTCAATCCTTATATGTGTCATGTGACACCGAGCCATCTGCTTTGCATCGGAGAGGATTGGCAGTCAGACAGATGAAATATACACCCGTCCTGTTTTACACGTTAACAGAAGAACAAGAAATCGCTCTTTGCCCCCGAGGGGCCGATCGGTGTCATCAAGAGCGGCGGTTCTCAGGACCCAGAAGGGGGCCTTGGGGACCGGCCAGGAGGGAAACTACTGAACGCTTCGGTCACAAAACATCCAGACACAATAATTATTCAGCTCAGTAAATAACACAAAGCAAGCAGTTAATAGTATATAAAATATAATAACATTTTTACAGTCTGATGTCACTCTGTGTGCTATGACAGTTTTATGGCAATTTATGGTGTTAAAAGGAATAAGCCTGACTAACTGCATCTGAGTGAGCATGTACAGATGGAGGTCTGATGATGACGGACAGACAGGTTATCATGTCTCCGGTCAGGGGGATGGGGGGGGGGGGTTGTGGGTGAAAACGTTGATCTGTCGACATTAATGTGCATTGTGAGTGCTCCCCCAGTGATGAAAAGATCTGACACCCCCACTGCATAATCAGGGGAAGGCTGTTAGAATGGTAGTTATCATCAGTCAAAGCAGGATCGATGTCACATTTCTAAATTATAATTAAGACTTAGGACACGGTCAGTGTTTCTAAGGTGGACCTTCATCCTTGTCAGTAAAGCCAAAGGACTGCTGGATGAATTCTGTGTGGATTTACCCATCCTTTAAGAGGGACTGGCTGAGAATCTCTTTCCTCAGGGGAAAAGATTTACATCAGGATTCACAACAAAGTGTTCTATGAATACAGCAGTGAAATTCTGTAAGAACCGAGAGCTTGCAGGCACTGCAGTTATTTGTGTAGTTCTGGGAAGTCTGTTCCATAGCCTATAGGTATGACCTGCCACCTAAATTTTACATTACACAGCATATGTAAACATTGCAACAATTTTATACACCAACCAACAGGGTGCTAATGAGAGTACAGGGGTTGTCAAGTGGGCACCTTCCTTTACTGGTGTTTCACTGAGTTATGCCCACGACACCTCCAGATGGCTGGCATCCCAGACCCACCCACCTCCATACCCCCATCAGACACCCTCCACTTACTGCAAGTGTGCACCATGCACAGAACGCCAGTGCCACATGGGCCTCCCCGGTGACTACGGTTGTAACTAACCCCACTGGCACCATTAATGCATGCTCAGTGCCACCTGTTGCGTGTGGATTTATAAATAACCAAATAACCACTTACCTGATATGGCAACCATCTCCAGAAAAATTATACAAAAATCCATACAACCAATGCACTGAACCACCATACTGCCAAACAACAGTACACAACCTGCATGGACTGCCAGTACCACACCGACCTCCCTGGTGACTAAGCGATGACCCCACTGGCACCATTAAGCTGGCACATGGTATACCTCCCGATCACCTGCATAGAATTGATCCAGAAAAAAAAGTCAGCATCCAGACTTGGGAACCAGAAGATGTATGAACTGAATTGTCCTGAGGTCCATGCACCTGGGGATCATTATTTATATCCCCAAATAATCTTAGATGCCTACTCAGGGAGATGTCAGAGTCTTGTTTCACTGCGACAGTACTCAACCTGTCAAATATTACCAGGGTTTTCAGACATGTTTACGATTTGTTTTCCCTACTGAGATTTAAATTACAGGCTCAGTTAAGTAAGATATAAATCTCAATAGACAGGGACGTGTTACACATGACAGGTTACACATTGCACGTTGAACGACTGAATGATAGGCTACATGTGCTAGGAAATCCATCAGCGTTATAAATAATTGTTTTACGTACAATGATTCAAGGGACTTTTGCACTCCATACTATGGTCGCTTTTGGACTGTAGGGGGCGCGCTCATCAAGAATACTGTCATACTGGAGGACGGTACAAAATAAGTATACATCATAATACATTACAACGGGGGAAATCCGGATTTTAATTTTGAAATTCAGAGAGGTGAAGGGAAATTTGCAACCCTTGTGGCTACCGATGGTCATAGACTTCAATTTTGTACCCGCTCTATGTTGACTTGAAGACCTACGACAAAGAAAAGGTAACTTAAGCCGGGCTCACGCGAAGTTACACAACTTTAAAAGTGAATAACTTGAACCACCAAAAATAGCGAAATTGGTTATTGTTAGACTAACTTACCTCGCCTCGACGTTTGACGTTTATTTTTTGTACCGTCTATGGTCTGAACACATGCACACGCACACACATTCGAACTAATCTAATGAGTAACGTTAGCGAAAGCCATTCTGATTTTGCAGTGTTTAACGTTAGACTCATCTTTGCTAAATGTTGATTTATCCATGCCGTAGGGGTCAACCGTTAAGATTCATTTTTTCTCTGTGTCTTCTCTTCGCAGACCCTGTTAAATGCCATATTTATTAGTTAGCTGTTGTGGAAGTGTGTTCTTGATCGTAGCTAACGTCAATAAACGGTTAGGTACACGATTTTTCCATGTCAACAAAATGGTGGCGGTTGACTACTTCCGCGTTTTGCGACTACTATCAGTCCAGTCAAGCAATATCAATCATTGTACAATAGTATTCACACTGTATTCTGGCATTTAAAGCAACATCAACCACATTGCAACTTATAGTAAATGCAGTACATACACAACAAACTAATATCCATCAAATTCAGCATTGAATATAGGATTTGAAATGAATAGGTTAAATTGCCGACAGTCACGTTTAATTTGCACTTTCTTCTTAATGATGTTCCAAACAGTGTATTTAGGTAAGCCTTTTGTTTGGCCTATGTCTCTGTTTTGTATTATTTCCAAGCCTAGTTATATGGCTTCCTTGATTGTCATTGGCATTACTTTTGGTACCCTAAAATGGGGACACTATGTATAAAAAGGCATACAATTCCCATAAGGATCACCTGGAATGGCTGTACACTGAAGTGAAAGGTGACAGTTTGCGCTATAACTTCATATTCATATTATTTAATTTCAAATCCAACATGCTTTAGTACAGAGCAAGAAGAACAGAAATTGTACCACTGTCCAAATACTATACAAAGATTGCACTGTATATTATTTTTAGATCTTCATCATAATTAACATGAGTTTATGACGGTCGCTTGAAGCTGCTGAATTATGTCTTTAAATCGATGGTGACTCAAACTCCACTCCCAGAAATAAAGGTATGAAAAGTGTCTAAAAGGGTACAAATGCTTTGTTGCTTTGAAAACGTACTCATTTGTACCCAAATAGAACATTACTGTACTGTCAGGGTAGATTTGGGTAAATTTGATCCTTGAAGAACAAAAATGAACCACTTTATTTGTGAGTGTCAAACCTGCTGATAAGCCCTGGGAGAGTCTATGGGTGATGCCACGGTCACTTTGTCCGTACATTTGTTTGACAATCTATGGGTGTCTCCTGTCCCCATCCTAACCCTGTCCGCTGAGAGCTAAAGCCGAGCTGATCTGAGATCAGCCGTGTGTACCCTGAGATGCCCTCTTCTCTGCATGAGGGCCCTGAATAGCTGGGAATAGCAGCTTTGTAATATTAAATTAGCCAGGTCTTTAGGGCCCGATCCACAGGCAGCCTTCAGCAGATCTCTCCACTATGCTAATCATCACAGCTTGAGCCCGCATGTTAGCGTAGCATTCACATTCACCCCCAGTGACTCACACATAAGCAGCTAAAGTGCGCTACTGCCATTTCTCTTGGGCGGCACAGCGACGTAGCGTTAGCCACTGTTGCCTCAGAAGATGGAGGTTCCCTTATTTATTTATTTATTTATTTGTATAGCAACTTTTAAGCAGAGCAAAGGTGCTTTAATAAACAATCAAAATAAAACATGAAACGTTGTAATAGTTGTATAACTATAATGCTAAAAGAAACTGAAAATAAAACAAATTAAAATCCAATAAATGGCAATATATAGATTAAACAGAAAATTAAACAAGTTAAAATCAAGACCTCAGAACTGGAGTTGGGACCTGGGTGCTGCACTGTGGTTGCCCACTGCTCCTAAGAGACTAGGATGGATTAAGTGCAGAGGACAAATTACCCCATGCTTATTTATTGAAGTAGATATATGATATTTACTATACGTTTAGAAGTTTCCAGTTTGCTCTTGCTTTGGTCTGAGGTCACTTCCTGTAACTGACTTCCTGTATCTGTAATGTCCCTTAAGAGATTGTGTCAGTGTCAGATAGCCAACTCAGTGGATTTTGTGTTCTGGAGGATGACAGAATTATGTGGTGGAAGTCGTCTCCTGTTTTGAATGGGAATCTGACTTCTTTCCAACCATGTCACAGGTCACCTATTGTGTTTCCAGACTAAACAGGCCATTATTTATCACTAATGTCCAATGGTCAAGAAAATATTTGGATACAAATGCAAATATGACAGTACGGTTTTTTGAATGCCAGTACCATTCTACAGCAAGTTAGGGTTGATATTTTGCGCAGGGCATTATCTTGGCAGATAGCTTTTATTTTGGTTTCATATTTTCACACTACCTTAAGGCCTGAGAAATAGCAAGCTAGTGGGCTTTTGATCCAGGTCTGAGCTTGAAGATGATTGCTATGCACACTGTACGGGTTTGTAAATATTCGTGTCTGAACGTTGTTTGGCTTCAACACATGTCGGTTCCTTTATTTTTTAATGGAAGTGCATCCATATTCATGTCTCGAGATCCTCCATTTTGGTTTAGACACCCCAGTTAGGACAGCTGGTGACTGGGTGTGATTGGGGACAGACCCAGATCCTGCCAAATGTCTGCAAATATGCTCTTCCGGAATTGTGATCTGGTCTGTCCACCTTTCGTGCCAGAAAAGTAAATCCCTTACAAATTCATACAAGTTTCATGGGAAGAGCAGTGTTTTTTTCATTCCTGAGGGAAAACAAACAGGCTTGGGTAAGTTTGTGCTGCTTTGCATGTTGTATAAATCCTCACTGTACTGTAAACAAGAACACGAGTACACATCACTGAAGGGACCTTCACCCAACTAACACAAACTGTTCTCACAATGTTACTGGAATGTTCTGTCCATGTTATAACATTATAGGTACATGGCAGCAACATTGTGAGAATGGTTTGCGTTAGCTAGGTTTCTGTCTGGGTTTGGGCCCAAGACGAGTTAAGCCTGATTTACACTTTGTCAAATAACCAAAGTGTCACACGACATTTTGCATTTATACTGAGGGAAAAGCTTGCCGGGAGAGTTCTGTTGTCTCTGTAGTAACAAGATGCCAGACTGTTGATGTTTAGGGGGCTGCCTGTAGCCTATTGGCTAAGGTGTTTGACTGGAACGTGGAAGGTTGGTGATTCAAGCCCAGTGCAGCTGTTGGGCACTTGAACCCCACTTTGCTCCAGGGGGGATTGCCTGCTGCTTAGTCTAGTCAACTGTAAGTCGCTTTGGGTAAAAGCGGAAGCTAAATAACTGTACATTTGATGTAAATGTGTATGACAATTACATTTTATCAGTTGTCATGCTATGAAATATAAATCATGCTATAGGCCACATTTTGTTTCAGTCACATATCCTGAGCAGTGTACACCAGTGCAGAACATTGGAGTTACTCTCAGCAATGCAGAAACGTAGCAGCACCAGGAAGACACGGAACCATTTATAATCACTAAGCGTAGTGTGTACCTAACAAACAAAAATGAGAATTGTAACTAAAAAAGAATTTGCGTAAGATCCCAGCTGTAAGGTGTAGCATGTTGGCACAGATGGGGAGTGTTTATGTGTGTGTGTGTGTGTGTGTGTGTGTGTGCGTGTGTGTCATCAGCAATTATCACATATTCTGATTCAGTGTTGACTGATTAAGTGAAACCAGTTGGTTTGCTTTGCGGTGTCATTATGGGGCGATTATAAAAAGAATAGCTGTAATCACATAACGTTTTGGCATTCGGCTGACACTGATCCAGAATGACGCGCCCTGATTATTATTTATTTTTCCAAAATTCTATTTATACCGCTCTAGGGTACAACGGCATCCCCCCAGCTGAGGCTAAAACCCACGAACCGTTGAGTTACGAGCACAGATACCGGAGCATTGTGCTACTTCGTACTCTCAATCTGTTTGCTGTCACACAGAACTAATTTAGTGAACTTATTTACAGATAGTAAATACACTTAGTCACAAATATGTGATTACTATGTTCTTTACTGAACATTGTAATTCTGATTAACATTCTAATGAACATTCTACTGCATAACCAAACATTCTAATGCTGATATAGTTCTAGAATACTGGCTTAGAATGTTGTTTTAAAAACTACTCTTCTTCTAATGGTTAATTCCACTTTTAGGGCAAACTATGTTGGGAGCAGCCTAGTGGCTAAGTTGCTTGACTGGCACCCAGAAGGTTGGTGGGTCAAAAGCCAGTGCAGCTGTTGGGTCCTTGAGCAACACCCTTCATTCCACATTGTCCCAGTGTAATCAACTGTGAGTAACTTTTGATAAAAGCGTTAGCAAAATATCTTTAATGTGATGTCGAAACATCACACTTCCCTGTACAGGTCACTCTTCCCTGTACAAACAAAGATCAGAGTTGGGGGCCAGTTCCATTTCATTTAATTAAATTCAGAAAATTAATTAAAACTTAATTACTTAATTTAAAATGGCCTTTATATTCTCAGAGGGGGTTTTCGAATGCATTAATTGAATTTCAGCTCATTCTGTACCTTGACCAAAATGAAATGGCAGTGAGCGAGCACAGTGTGTTTTTGTGCTGTGTTTCGCGGGCAGGAAGCGGATGGCGCTGATGTTGTACTCCATCAGTGACACACGAGGCTCACCAGCCCATCTGCTGGAGCCAACCACACATTCTCTGCCATTCCAGCTCCCAGACACTGCCACTAATAATCTTATCAAAAGCACTCATCAAGGTCACTGGGGTTTATGATGTGTGTGTGCTTGTGTGTGTGTGTGTGTGTGTGTGTAGACGTGCTTGTGTGTGTGTGTGCGTGCATTTCTGTGTGTGTCTGTATGTGTGTGTGTGTGTGTTTGTCTGCATGTGCATGCGTGTGTGTGTGTGTTTCTGTTTGTGTGTTTGTGTGTGCATGTGTGTGTTTGTCTGCTTGTGCATTTGTGTGTATGTGCATTTGTGTGTGTGTCTGCGTGCATGTGTGTGTGTGTGTGTGTTGATGCTCTGACAGAAGCACAGCTGTTTTTTACTATAGTAAAGCATTAGATGAATAGAGGTTTAATGTTATGAGAGTGTTGTGCATTTTCTGTTCCAGCTGAACCTTGTCTCGGCTTCCCCTCAGTGTTAGTTCAGTTCTGCACTGAAACACAACTGCTCTGTTGTTTATGGGAAAAAACATTCCTCATGGAGGTTGGACCAATAACGGTAATTAACGATAATTAATTAATATTTATGAAGGCAGTAACGATCAGCCAGACTCCCAAGGGCATGGTAAAAAGAAAAGCTACTCTTTAACTATTGGGTGTTGGCATGACAGCCAATCAGCCGTACAGACACGAAGATGTGTTCCACAAAAACACCTCACACAAGCACACGTGTGGCCTTGCTGCTGATTGGCCGTCATACCAGCACTGAAAAGATAGGAGTGCTGATGTTTTTTTCCATAAAGCATTTCACGTGGTCTCTGAAGGTCGGAGGCTCTCTACCCACATTCAGTAATCCTTCTTTGTGGGCTTTACTCAGTGCAGTTATCCCGCTAACTCAGTCATCCTGCTTTGTGGGCTTTACTCAGTGCAGTTATCCAGTTTACACAGTAATCCTGCTTTGTGGGTTTTACTCAGTGCAGTTGTCCAGCTAACTCAGTAATCCTGCTTTGTGGGTTTTACTCAGTGCAGTTGTCCAGCTAACTCAGTAATCCTGATTTGTGAATTACCCCACTGGTGTGATTAAATAATAATTTGTTTCGAGGATAACTGACAGCCCATCATCCTATGTTATTTAGGTAACAGGTAGAGAACGGACCACAGCTCAAAAGTGCCATACATTAGCTCATGAGGTAGAGTTGGCGTCTGGCAGTCGGAGGGTTGCAGGTTCGATGTGTTGAAGTGTCCCTGAGCGATACACCAAACCCCCAATAGCTCCCAGTGAGCTGTTTGGTACCTTCCATGGCAGCCTGTTGCCATTGGTGTGTGTGAATGAGAGGCATCAATTATAAACACGATATGAACACATTCCATTCCATATACCCAGTCTACCACTATACAGACTGAGTCATAAGTCTCTCCACCCTACAGACTGAACCCCTAAGTCTCTGCACCCTACAGACTAAGTCATAAGTCTCTCCACCCTACAGACTGAACCCCTATGTCTCTGCACCTACAGACTGAACCCCTAAGTCTCTCCACCCTACAGACTGAACGCCTAAGTCTCTGCACCCTACAGACTGAACCCCTAAGTCTCTGCACCCTACAGACTGAACCCCTATGTCTCTGCACCCTACAGACTGAACCCCTAAGTCTCTGCACCCTACAGACTGAACCCCTAAGTCTCTCCATCCTACAGACTGAGTCATAAGTCTCTCCACCCTACAGACTGAACCCCTAAGTCTCCACCCTACAGACTGAACCCCTAAGTCTCTCTAGCCACCCTACAGTGCCCTGGAGTGCCCAGCGCGTTAAGCCCCAATGCTGTTTAGCAGGGCAGGGGGAGGGAGTGAGCCTGGTTGTTGGCGTTTTTGATGAGAGGTTTGTCCCAACGTACAACGAGTTCTGAGAATGTGGCAGAGGCTCTCTCAATACTGTGCAGTCAGCAACAGGATGTACCCCCCGCCCCACAGGAAGTCACCAGAGACAGGCAGAGACAAGAGAGAGATGTGTATCTAGTGGGCCCTCCTTGGGCTTTCTGCTCAGGGGGGGAGATGCTCTCTATGAGCGTGGCAGTATGGCCACATTCGAGCACACACACGTGAAGCAAAGGATTATGGGAGTACGCGCAGTTACAGGTGTCAGCGGAAGTGTGAGAGTTTGCTGGAGGTGCGGCCGTGACAGCTTTGTTTTTGCTTCACAATAAGAATAAATACAAAATAAATCTTAAAACGGCATTAAAAAGCGACAGACATGGGGAAAACCTGGTGAAATAAGAATGTAAAAACCCATGTATCACAGCTCAGTTCAGACTGCGACAGTGGGAGCCCACAGACCACAGAGTCTTACTTAACCAATCAGCCGTCTCGTTTCCCAGATCCCTCTCTGTGAAGTTTTGGAAGAATGTGAGTAATCCCTGTAATCCCATTTAGAGGAACGGGCCAATCAGAGGGCTTAGCCGCACACTGTGGAGGGTCCACCATCGACCCTGTCCCCCACGCACCAAGTCTTAATGCAGTGCGTTATCCATACCCTACACAGCAGTGTGTAAAAGCCTTTATGCAGTGCGTTATCCATACCCTACACAGCAGTGTGTCAAAGCCTTTATGCAGTGTGTAACCAACCCCCTACACAGCAGTGTGTCAAAGCCTTTATACAGTGCGTAATCCATACCCCATACAGCAATGGGTCAAAGCTCGAAAACATTGTGATATCAACCCCCGATGTGTCACCGATGTGTCATATCGTCAACCCCCGATACAGCAGCGTGTGTTCTAATAAACGGGATGTCATGGATGTCTTAATACAGCAGTGTGTCAGACCTTTACAGAGTGTGTGACCAGGGCTGCATGCAGTAGTATGTTAAACCTTTACAATCTGTTATCGACGCACCCCGAGCTAGCAGCAGTGCCTGTTAACACCTGTGCTTTCCCCGGCTCTGCGGCGTGATTGTGAAACTGCAGTTCCTGTTACACACAGAACTGCTTTCGGCTTTAGCGAGCTACACGCATGCCCGTTTCCAGTACTAGGGATGCATCTGTATCAACTTTTCTGGCCGATACTGATTTCCGATTGTTTTGGAGATACATCTGCCGATACTGTTTAACTGTCTAAAATCTGGCCATTCTAAAAAGAAAGTTCAACTTTCATTTTACCAATCGCAAAAGATTATTGATTTCCAAGTGAATAGCCCAGATGTTTGCCGGCAGTATTAGTAGCAGTAGTAGCAGTAGTGTGAGTGAAACCAATGCTGGTGGTGGTGTATGTAAACCGAGTGAAAGAGAGACGGGTGTGCCAGCAGGTGGCAGAGCCCCATGATCCTCTCTGCCCCCCTTCTCCCTGAGCATGCTGGGAGCGGCATAATCACGTATGAACCTGCCACGTGGAGGAGGAGACGCACTGCTTTATAACACAAACAAAGACACTGTCAAACTCAGTGAAGCACAGGTGAAACCTGTGTATTCTATTCCTGTGTGAGTGTGCATGTGAGTGTGTGTGTGTGTGTGTGTGTGGGAGAGAGGGTGTGTGTGAGTGTGCGTGTGCATGTGAGAGTGTGTGTGTGTGTGTGTGCGTGTTTGTTGGCTCTGTTCTCCAGAGGCAGATGCATCACTCATCACTTTGTTCTGCTCTTTGTTTGTTTCTTCCCTGCTTCCAAATAGACCATCAGCCTGGGCTGTGCTGCCACATCAATCTCCCTCTGTGTGTGCGTGTGTGTGTGCAAGTGTGTGTGTGTGTGTGTGTGCAAGTGTGTGTGTGTGTGCGCGTGCATGTGTGTGTGTGTCTGTGTGTGTGTGTGTGCATGTGCGTGTGTGCGCGTGTATGCGTGTGTGTGTGTGTGTGTGTGAGAGATTCTGTTTCTGTCTTCATCTGCTTTGAGGACTGGTGTGGGTGTATGTGCTTGTGTGAATCTCTGTATACTAGCTACTACAGAGCTTATAGAGATTTCAGAAGGGTTTACATGTATGTTATCAGCAGAACTGGCACCCTTCTGCATACAGAATGGTGTGTATTTTCCTGGCTGTTCCTAAGATGGCAGAATTATCTGAGAATATTTTTCACTCATTGGTCCAATGGCTTCTTACTAATCATGTCACAGATCCTGTTGCCCAACCAGATCCTCGCTCAGCTGTGTATTGTCAACATAGCCAGAACATTCCAGCACAATGCATTCAGGCAGTACAGTGGACCTGGATGTTTCTGTCCTTTAGCATTCACAGACCACTACAGCTTCAGAACCTCCTGTTTCTGTCAAGAACTTCCAATAGTAAAGAGGGATGTATGCAGGAGTTGACCATCTGATTTGTTTATAAAATCTGTGCTAGATTGGTGGTAAATTCAGATGATGAGTTGGTTTAGAATGGTCAGGTCAGAGCTCAACACAACCTTCAGGAAAGACACATAAGAGGAACATTGTGGAGTTAATACACACGCACATACGTACGTACGTACGTACATACATACATACATGCAAATTGCAAGGAGTTATTGCATTGTCCATCCATCCATTATCCTAACCCGCTTATCCTGAACAGGGTCGCAGGGGGGCTGGAGCCTATCCCAGCATACATTGGGTGAAAGGCAGGAATACACCCTGGACAGGTCGCCAGTCCATCACAGGGCATACACACCATTCACTCACACACTCATACCTATGGGCAATTTAGACTCTCCAATCAGCCTGACCTGCATGTCTTTGGACTGTGGGAGGAAACCGGAGTACCCGGAGGAAACCCACGCAAACACGGGGAGAACATGCGAATTCCACACAGAGAGGCCCCGGCCGACGGGGATTCGAACCCAGGACCTCCTTGCTGTGTGGTGGCAGTGCTACCCACTGCACCATCCGTGCCGCCCTTGTTGCATTGTATTATATTATATTATATTGTATGTATAATAATAATATACTTTATTTATTTAGCACCTTTCATACATAAAATGTAGTTGTTTTGTCACAGAAAAAGTATAAAATGGAACATTAAAGTAGAAACTAGAATGAGAAATATTAATGACAACATAAAGAAAACATTAGATACATTAAAACATACAAACACATATATATAGACAGACATACATCCATACATACATACATACGCTCGCACATGCATACTGTACACACTACATACATTCAAATTGCAATGAGTTTGTTGTATTTTTCGATGAACAAACCTCATGAAAAGGATTAATTAATGTGAATGAGCACTGAAGTGGGCAGTCTAATTAAATGCTTATAAATGAGTTTCCAGCAGCATAGGGAGTTGAGCTGTTATTCCAACGCCGCATGCAAACACCTCATTTCCTACCTCTGCACTTCCTGTGTCATAATCCTAAAGCAGCTCATTCAGCTGGGCTCATTGTTCTGCCCAAATCCGTGTACACCGCGCACTTACTCAGCTGTGCCGGCATTACGCATCATTCGCCTGACTCTCCTTTTGTGTCCCTCCAGACGAAGTCAAGTGTAGGTCTCTGGAGAAGAAGGGTGACCATTCAACTCCTGTCTGAATTACAAACAAACGTTCAGTACGTGTTTTAACGTGTTAGCACGTGTTCGCTCCATATCCACTTGAACCGGGGGAAAATTCCGATCGTTTTTACATCGTTTGCACAACCAAAATGAAGCAAATTACATGTGAAATGTGTGAGAAATGTTTTATACCCCAAACCCCTCCCACTGAGTGTTGATCATTCAATCCTATTGGTTGAGGACATTCAGTGTTCTTCCCCTAAAGAGGTCAAACAAAGAGACACAGCCCACAGCAAAGATACTCAACTGTGCTGCTGGTGTTTATTCTCCCCTCTAATTAGGGGCTGATTTAGACCTGGGGTTCCAGGTGAGTGTAATCTCTGTCCAATCAGAGGCGCTAATCAATCAGAAGCGTCAGGTGGAGCAGAGAGGCGGCGGTGTGGCTCGCCCAGGGGCCCGGTCAGGAGGGTCCCTCCTGGTGTGTCTGTCGCCGGGGGGCATTAGCAGTCCGGTCGGGTTCCTGTCCAAACCGAGCTGATTAGACGGGCCTCCCGCCTCTGATGCACACGGACCCGCTGGGACCGGGGGGGGCTGATGGGATACCTGCCCCCCCCCCGGCGGTTTGACAGCCAGGGTCGGTCGGACCGCCGTGATTACGCATCAGTCACCGAGTCTCCGCCGAGCTCCTCACCAGGACTAACGCCATCCTCTGCCTCTCTCTCTCTCCTTACAGAGGCGCCGCATACTGGGATGTCCAAGAATGGATACTTCTTCCAGGAGATGGGTGAGTGCTGGCCTGCCAATCACTGCATGCCCCGCCCCCTTTCCCCCCTTTAAGGCAGTCAGAGCCCTATCTGTTTTTGGTTTCCATGCCAACCTCTGGCTTTAGTTGCTTAGCTAGCCTTATGACATTTTAGCTACATGTCATGATCAGCGCATGAATGACAGCTGAGCACTGATCTTGTGTCCCTATGTGAAATTTTTCACTGTGATCTAGTCTATGTGTGAATCAGTGTTGGTGTATACAGCCAATGAGCTCATTTATCTGGTGAAGATAAAAACCTGCTGATACACTGGAGATACCCACCCCTGCTGTAAAGGCCCGGACACCTCGCGTCGATACGCGTCGTTAACGACGGCTCCGGGGGCTC